>NC_080097.1:29881813-30184843 GCF_950005125.1 Chionomys nivalis | reverse complement strand
CAGAGGCTACATTTTATTAGACATGGGATATAAGCTTATAGATAGGTACAATAATGAACATATTGTGTCTTACAGAACAAAACTTTTCTAGACAATGGTGTTTAAACTTGTGCTTTAATTAAACCATCAAAAGTGAAGGGTTTTTTTGCTGACTTACTTTTTCTTTTATTTTTAGGATGGAACAGGCAAGCTGCATTGAATTTGGGCATGAAATGCCTTCATCTTCATCTCCAAATTGTGAGGGTTCTAGTCAACACAGTCTTCAAAATATTTACCCTCTTCAATGAGGCCAGCAATCTAGGTCAGTGATGGAAATGTTGACAATGCCTTCATTTTCCTCTTCTTAAGGAAATAGAAAAGTAATATAATTGTGATTATCGGAATGCTGTAGCAGAAGTTGAAATACAAAATACACTGTAAATGAAATTTCTTCTGACTTCTATTAATAGCAAGTGCTTCTATAAACTGGTTTCTGTGCATCATTGCTTGATATTAGTGAAGCTTTTATGTGCGCCTTCAACCTCCTCATGAAATGATTCAGAAGTGTATATTGTGAACAGATATTTACTTTATGGGTCATTCTATAAAGCAGAGAATATTTGCATGTGGTTAATCTTTTGGATTATTATAAATGCATTAAGTTTCTACTGATAACTGGAATTGACAATCACTAGTGTAGAATCAAATACTTATGTAAGAGATCATTCAAGTATGACATATTTTAAAATTATCATATTGTAGATATTTAAATGTTTCTGTTAATTAAGATGCTTTTAATAAATTGGGTATATTTAAAACTATCAAAAAATGTATTATATAACAAGGAATTATGCTACTTGAAAGAACATTAATTCTATGTCTTTACAATTCATGTTATATAATAAGTAACATATTATAAAATAATAAATTTCCATAATTATAACAGATAATTAAAAAGGTATCTGAGTATTCCTCAGAAAATTACATTAAAATAGATTAAATTAGGACCTAGATTTTTGATACACACTAATAGCTACTTGGGTCATTCAAAAAATGTAAATATTTGCATATTTTATTTTCCTTCATTTTCTTACATAATGAGACATACTTAAATTCATGATTATTGCTCACTAAAAGAATGGTATATGTATATATTTTGCTTAAGTCAGTTTTAATTAATAGTTTAGATTGTTCTTACACAAAAATATTGCCCCCATTTAAGATTTCTGATTAAAATTGAATATGAACTGCAACAAAATTCAATTATTCCAACATAGTCATACACATTTTTCTCTTTTAGATATTCTAAATTAAACAACAGGAAATCTAAGCATAGAGCCTTGGGCTGATGAGATGGCTCAGCAATTAAGACTTCCTTGCTCATACAGAGGATTTCTGGCTCAGTTTGTCATTTCAAAGACAAAGAGGGAAGAGGAAATATTAGTTAAGAAAGTTCCTCTGTAAGATAGACTGTAGAGAAGTCTATAAGGAATTTAAAAAAAAAAATGATTATTGATATGCGAGTGCCCAACTCACTGAGAGTTGTGACACCCTACGGAAGTTAATCCTGGGTGGTATAAGAAAGCAGACTAGCCAGGCAGTGGTGGTGCACACCATTAATCCCATCACAGAAGCAAGAGGATCTCTGTGAGTTTGACGCAACCTGATCTACAGAGCTAGTTCTAGGACACGATCCAAAGCTACACAGAGAAACCTTGTCTTGAAAAAGCAAATAAATATATAAATAAATATGAAAAAAGGAAGGCTGAGTAAGCAATGAGGAGCAAACTAATAAACGGTGTTCCTCATGGCCAACTTTTCTGCTTCCAGATTCCTGCCCTGACTGCCTTTCCTAAATTTCTGTTATTGTGGACTGTGATTGGGACATGTAAGCTGAAATAAACCCTTTCCTTCCTAAGTTGCTTTTGGTCATAGTGTTTAATCACAGCCATATACATGACAACTAATACAAGAACCATCATTCATTTTTCAATACGCATGATAGGCAGCCCATAATTGCCTGTAACTCTGGAACCAAAGAATCCAACATCCTCTTCTGGCTTCTAAAGGCAAAAGCACACATGGCAAATATTCATTCATATACACACAAATAAATAAATAAATAAATAAATAAATAAATAAATAAATAAATAAATAAATATTGAATACGTTTTTTATTGTTGAAAATAGATTCTTCTCTCATACAATACATCCCAACCACAATTTACTCTCCCTTTACTATTCCTTGCAATGTCGATCCCACTCTTCCTCCAAATCCACTCACCCTCTGTTTTCTCTTCTGAAAAGCAGGCCTCCAAGATCCAACAGCCAAAAATGACAGAGAAGACACAATTAGATAAGGCTAAAGCACTCACATTAAGTCTGGACAAGGTAACTTTTTTATATTAATGGAAATATAAGGTAAATTGTGTCGTGGTTTGTACAAATTTTCAAAAAGGATGCCTTTACAAGTCTCGATGAGCAGAAGAATGGGAAGAGATGAGGTGAAGTGGGAATCCAGGAGGCAGTTTAAGTGAACTTTAATGAAAGCAAAACTTTGGAACACAAAATACAGTTTAGAAACATGTCTATATGCTTATGTCATGGGAAATGGTCTATGTGACAAAAAGAGGGTCATATGTGACATGGACCATGGGAGAAATGAATGGCAAGTCTTACATTTATCTTGTTACTAGATTACCAAGAATAAGAATTATAAATTTTATCTGCAGATCTGTGGAACACTACAAAGAATTTGATTAGATTATTGTAACTATTTTTAAAGAAAATATAAAACCTGAATATACCAAAGTCTCTAGAATACCACATCTTCCCCAAAATAAATAAAATCAGGGAAAACACACAGACTACAGAAGAACAGCAATGAAAAAAATACATTTTAGGGTTTGATTCTGAATATGCAATACAGGAGCTATATTTAAGGAGTGACAGCTGTAATCATATTGAAAAAGAAGAGCTGCAAGGCAATCATCCTGAGAAAAGAATTGGTAGAAGCAAAAGATTGTATACAGAGGGAGAAGTTATTTTATTCTGGGATCTGCATAGAAAATCGAATGCCTGGCTAAAATATGCTCTAGTTTCTCCCAACTCACACCACTGCAACACCTATAATAGCATGGAATAACACATCCACTAATATGGGATCGTTGTGTTTGTTCATTCATCTATTAGCTTAGCTTACATTTAGTAAGAAAATATGAACCGCCAGATATTACCTTATTGGAAAGAAATGAACAAAGCTAAGACAGGTTCCTTTCTCAAAATTTTATGGCTTCTTGATACATGAGAAAACTAATAAGCAAACAAGCTAGCTCCAAATCAAAGAGCTTGAGATCCAGGAGGGTTAAGGCAAATGGAACTAATTGTATTTTCCAAGAAAAAGATGATAATATAGCAACTAATACAGGACTTTTTTATTCAATACAGAGTTTTACTGAACACATCATAATGGTAAGGGTTATTGAACAAACAAACACACAAACAAACAAATGCACAGTTCATTCAATAACAGCAAATTGAGTTGATTTCTTAGACATTCAGAACCTGATATCTATGACATGGGAAGCAGGAAGCTTTCATATATGTTGTTACAGGTGGAAAGAGTAGGGTTCTGAGGAGAGCAAACAGATCCAAAGGGGCTCATCTCTTTCCCATGAATATATCTTATTCAGAACTCTGTCATGGAATCCAAACATTTTCAGGAGATGAGAAGGTAAGATAAACTCAAATATACCCAGAAGTAGGAATTATGCTTCATAGAGTCTACATACAACAATACCCATAGTAATAGGACTAGAACAATTTTATTTTCTTTAACATAAAAAATAATAACTAATAAATCTGACATATTTGTATTCATCTATATCTCTCAAAATTATCACATAAAAATATTTTACTTATTTTGGAAATTTTTCAATTTCTTTTTGATACTGTACTGTTATATCTCTATTTCTAATAATTGCTCAGAAAGATTAAAATGAAACATACATAATACATATATGCTTCATATAGTGTAAGACTTGTTTTATATTTGATTAGCGTTTTACCATTCAATACACAGTTTTTTCAAATATATTACTGATATAGAGCACATACACAGACACAATACCTTTTTAAAAATCTTAAACAGACACCTAAGCTACTTTACTTTCCATAAGTATTTTTATAAGTCTCCAAATGAAAGGGAACATTTCAAGATATTGGAGTATCACACTGAAAATGCCAAACACAGTGAACCCTCAATAAATACTAGCTGAACGAGCAAACACTGTAAGCTTGTAGTGGAAATTCCATGGCAGGCACAGGAATTTGTAATTTATCCCACAAGGAAAACCCAAAAAACTTTTTGCCCAGAGAAAAGAATGCAAAGAGCACTTATTTAGAAATATTTCTCTAATGTAGGTTCAGGAATAATGAGAGAGGAAGGCTGGGATGAAAATTAATCAAGAAGCTGTTATGAGAATCCTGTACATGAGTCTAGGCCTCAATAATGGCAGGCAAAAGAGGAATAAGGAATAAATGCTTTTAAAATAAAAGTTGGTAAATTGTTAAATTGCAAGCTGAAAACTTGTAGTGTAAAGGGATAAATATCTAAGATTACTGCAAGGATTACATTTGAGGGAAGGAATATGGGGCAATGTTATAGAGGGCCTCACCCTGCACTTACGCGTCTCTCTGAGGCAGCTGTGTTACCAATTGGCAGCAATTCTTCTCTCTGTAGATAAAGGATGCATTCCCATTAGTACTTTGAATTTGATTAATCTTACTCTAAACAACCTTCACTTAGGGTCTGTTAAACATTATTTTGGAGGATTGGAAAAATGAGTTTTATATTAATTTATGCTATAAGCCTCCAAAGCACTATATAATGTTCATGAAATAGCTTCCTTCAAGTAAACAATTAACACTGGCACTTGTAAACATTTAATAATTAAATTAGAAGAGAAATGTTTTCAGTAAGCACATTATAAAATATAACACAAAGATTTGGTCATAAATTGACTTAGAAAAAATTGTGTGAAGAATTTTTCTTTTAACACTTAAGATCATAATTCTATGGCTTGATTTTATTGATAGAGATAACGTGTAAGCTGGCATTTTCCAAATTAAATTTATTTGAATATGGTATTTTTCAAATTGTCTTTTTAAACAAGTTTCATTATAAAATTTAGTTTACCCAGTAAACTAGTAAGTACATTGCATTTTTCCTGAAATATGTGAAATCTCATGATAGATAGAACAAACCATATTAGGTCTAAATGGTTCTTTATAATTGCATAAACTTCAAAATGTGTCCATGCTAACTCATGGGGCTCTCATCCCTGTTGACCGTTTCGTGCATACAAAGAGGAGGGAAGGCTATAAATAAATCATTACAGAATTCAGACTGTCCCGAAAATGAGATTAGTGTTTTCTTGAGTTTGTGTAGAAACACTATTATTTTAGATGAGATATAGTGGAAATCCCTGCAGTTACAGCTAAAGATTTTCTGAATACCTAGAGTTTCAGAATTCTATGTTGAAGTACCTCTAATCTAATAGAAGAGGTGACCATAAATGAGACTACTGAGTGTCTGCACTCCTTTCCCTGGAGGACAAAACTGATGAAAACCACTGCATAAACATTTACTCGGCAAGTCTTTATTGCACAATCACATTGAATCTCTGCTATCAGTTAAATTGGGCAAATTTTGTTGTCTCTATATTTACAGTAAATGAAAATAGAGTTTGAAAGGAAAAAGCACATAGAGCAGGTATCCTAACAAATTTAAATGAGCCTTAAAGATGTACATTTGCTATTTTATCAATCATCAACTCTGTGGAAAGTGTTAAAACTTCCCCAAATGCATCCTTATTTTAAAAATATGTAAATGTTAATACAGGTAAACATTACACCAGGCTATTGTTCCTCACGTGGAATCAGTGGGTTAGCATATTAACTGAAGCATATCTTCAAGGGATCTAGAGAACCTCTGGGAATAAGGAAAGGTACCCATCAAAAGGCTAAAATTTCGTGTGTGCCCCGTCCCCTATGCAACAGCCAGTGAAACTAAAAATGAGTTCCATGGGTCTAGCCTACTGATCGAAAGAAAGGATGAAACAGAATCTTGCCCAGCCCCATGACAGAAAGAGCTGGACAATGATACCCACACAGAGGCCCAGGATGGTCTGCCACGGGCTCTGAAGAGCAAACACAGGCACACCCAGTGCCTTGTGCGGCTAGCGAGACAGGCATTATTATGATCAGCAGATGCATGGGTGTGGTATGTGTGAGAAAGAGACAGACAGAATGGTTCATATCCTGTGGACAGAGCCATATCTGAAGAGGTGAAAGCAGTGAGAATTGAGCTGATGGGTTGTCTTGATTGTGCGCCCGGGACTATAGTGATGTCCGGACCTGGGCTACTGCCAGAGCCAAAGTTTGTGTTCATGGCCATGATGCGGTCAATGTCTATCTTGATATCCATGGCTTCTAATACCACCCAAGGCCTAGAGGATCGGGCTGTACAAAGTGGACCCTGCCCCATCACTGGCCACAAAACTAGGAAAAACTGGTTCTGTCCCTCATCAGCTGAAGCACTCAAAAAAGAGCCCTACACCTCAGCTGGGGAGCACAATAGAGCTAAGCACGATTCCCAGAGGCATGGGAAGTTGGCCCTGAGGGTGCGAGAATAGGAGAGCAAGGGATATCTGTGATGGGGTGAGGAAAAGATCTCTCCCTTCTCCCCTTCCACCTGCAGCAGACGGGAGACCTGACCCAATCCTTCACCAATTGGCAGCCCTTAGGAGAACGGGCTCTTTGCGTTGCCTGGGTAGCAAAGTAAAGTTGACCCTGTAGACAGGGGCACTGGTAAGCCCAGCCCTGAGGGTGTGAGAAAGACATAGCTGGTACTGCCTTCCTCATCTGCAGTGTAGTGGTAGAAGCAAGGGAAAGATGTCCTCGCCCTCATCTCTACTACCTCCCGCGGGTGGGGGAGTAGACCCTCCCTTTACCAGCTGCAGCATTCAGAAAGCAGGCTCCATACCGCATCTGGGCAGCAGAGCACAGCTGACCCTGTTGGTAGGGGCAGGACTAGGCAGGCCCAAGAACTTGAACATGAGAGATCTGGCCAAGCCCATCATCTGCCATATGGTGGCATGGGTAGGGGAGAGATGCCTCCCATCCCATCCCTGTAAGCCCGAGGCAGATGTGAGATCTGATGTTGAGATCATAAGAGCAAGAGAGCACCCCTGTCCTTCACCAACTGCTGCTGTTGGGAGAACATGTCCTGCACCTTACCTGAGAAGCAGGTAGAGCCAACCCTGTTGGCAGAGGTGTGGGTAAGCCCACTGCTTGTGAGCATGGGGAAGCTATCCCCATTATTCATTTATCATAGTGAAACATGGGCAGGGGAGAGATGACACTTGTCCCTTGCTGCCTGTGACAGAGAAGGTAGTTGACCCTCCTCCTTACCAGCTGTAGCACTCAGGGCTGTGGGCTGTGGTCCTCACCTGGGAGGCACAGTAGAGCTGATAATATTGACTGGGATGCAAGTGAGCCTTTTAATTCTAAAACCACTACCACAGTTTAAAACCAAATTTGAAGCAAACTTTAATTAAATTCTGGTCACTGAATGAGCTCTGGCTAGGTCTATAACCAGGTTCCCCTCAGGAAATGACCCAGAATCAAGTATGGTAAGGCCTTTAAAGGAAACCCCATAATTTATTGCATTTCCCATCAGGTCCAATCAAGGCAAGCATATATCCTGATATATTTCTCGCCTATGTACCTGCCAACCCCATGCAATCAAGCACATCTGTATCCAATGTAGATTGGTCAAACAAACTTGTTTAGGAGACTGAAAAACATGTAGCTTCTTATCTCCTATAAACAATAGCTTCCAGCATATCAGTAATTATCTATCCTTGGGCAAGGGGCTTGCAGATCAGAGGCATTTTTGTTTCATGGATCTCTAAAGCTTTCTAATTAAAACTTAAAATGCAAGTTTGGCTCTCATGAACTGGACCAAGAACATGAGCATGGGAAAACTGGCGCTGACCCTCATCTGCCATATGATAGTGTGGGCAGAGGACAAATGCCTGCCTCCTAGCTCCTGGATGCCCATGGCAGGTGGGAGAATTGTACCTACCCCTCACCAGCTGCAGCGCTCAAGATAGTGGCCCATGTACATTGCCTGGGCCACAATAGAGCTGGCTCTGATGGCAAAGGTGTGGAAGGGCCTACCCTAAGGGCTTGAAAGCAGGAGATCTGACCCCGCCCTTTGCCCAGTGCTAAGAGGGTGAACTAGCCAGAGTCATGCTGAAGAGCTCACCTTGTAGTGAGGACAGGGGAGAGCTGATGGGCTAACCAACTCTGCAATTATTCAGGCCCAGAACCAGAGTTATGATTGGCTTACTCCAACATCCACCCCATTTATGATATGCTGGAGTATATGTAGGGTGTACACCCAGAGCTCCAGGATCTCTATGACACAGGGCAACAACTGTTTATCCAAGAGGAGTCCCAGTGAGGGCCCAGCATCAATAGTATAGTAGAAACCAGAGGCCTCAATCCAGACCAAAGCCTTTTTTGCAATGAACATCTGCATGTAAAGATATATTGATAAAATTATTTACTGTGTGACTCACTGTGTCATACTACAGTTTCCATGAGGAGATTAATTGTTTCTTTCTTTCTTTTTCTTTCTTTCTGTGTTCGTTTCCTTTTCTCTTAGATTTTATTTTTTGTTAGGTGGGGGAATTGCAAAGCAGAAAGCAGATACAAAGGGAGGGAAATTAATGGGATTGAGATGCAAGATGGAAAAGACACAAAGAATTTTACAAAAAGAAAGTTTAAAAAAAATGAGGAGATGTAACCAGGCAGTCCAGCAGTAGAGCATGTCACTGCAATAACTGAGAGACGGGTTAGAGTACAGACAAAATGACTGTCGGAGTTAGAGACTGATGAAAATAAAATTCATACATCAGGTGAGAGTGCACTTTCCCAGACAAATGGCAAGAGGAGCATGGAGTCAGAAAACACCTGAGAGATTTTTAGATGCTCAGGCTGAGAATGAACTCCCGTGAGTAAATATCACAAAAACTAGTACTGACAATTGTTTTTCAATCGTTCCAATGAAAAGAAAGAAGCAAGAGAGAGAAAAGAAGAAAGAAAGGAAAAGTATGAGGTACAGAGAATCACAAAAGGCTGGGGATGGAGTTTAGTGGAAGAATTTCTCTCTAGCATAGGCAAAGTCACTTCTAAACAAACAAAACAAAATAACTATTTTCAGAAATAGAAAAATAATCCTATTATTTTCATGGAATATCAAGGGTCCTTAAATAGGTAAATAACTTTGAAAATTAAGAACAAAGATGAAATACTAACATGTACAGGTTCAAAGTGTTTTATGAAACAAAACGTCATTGTTTGGTGGAAAGTTTCAACCCCCCATCCCTTGGAAGTTGCCACAGTCCAGACACCAGCTCCAAGAAAGCTCACTAAAATGTGACCCCCTCCCCAGGAAGGATCAAGACCACTCCCATAGGCTGTTTAAAATGCCCCCCAGAGAACGAACATGTGATCTCCCTGGTTTTCTTTCCCTGCCTCCGTGTTTTCCTAGAGGGCTACCTGGGAGCACAGGCATTCATTAAACCTGGGCATGTTCTTATTTGGTCTGAATTGTATTATTGCACTGGTGGAGAGGTTTGTCGGGCCAGAAAAACTTAACAGTCGTGACAGGGCTTTACTGACTCAAAGCTAAGACTACTGTGCCATTCGAGTGAAGTGAAAGAGAGAACACAGAGGACATCTTTGCATAGATCGCCAGATGATTTCCAACAAGCCTGCGTGACTCTCAGTAGCACTGTGGAAGTTCAATTGGACATCTACATCCGAAAGGCATGAGGATGTGTCCTGGGATGGCTCTTTTTGTATGTCAAGTTCGCTGAGTTACATGAAACAAAATAAATGTAATTTATGGATGGTTTAAGATTTGAATTGGTGGCCCCATTAAAGGAAATTAGTTTTCCTAATGGACTGCACATCAATTCACTGATGACTTGAATGCTGCAAAAAGCAGAAGAAGGGAATTCTGGGGTCTGCATCTTACCTCTACAATCACAGGGGATGGTTAGAGGAAACATTTGAATGTATTTTCATGGTTCTTTTTCACCCTCTTACAAATTAAAGATTCAGTCTGCTATTGTGACAGCATATTCAAATGTTTGCTCTAACCATTCCCTGTGATTATATAGGTAAGAGGCCGGCCTCAGAGTTCCCTTCATTTGACTATGTGAGGTTTGTTGACTAGAAGATCAGAAACTGATTCCATATAAACCGCTACAATGACTCTTCTGTACACCAATGCTGCTGAGTTACTGCTATGGGTTTTCTTAATTTAGGCAGTCTTCTCAGACAAGTTTTAATTATCTTGACAATATTTATGTGTGTTGTATTAGTTTCCTATGGCTGCTGTAACAAATTACCACAAGCTCGGTGCCTTAGAGCAATGAACATTTATTTTCTCGCAGCTTCAGAAATCTGGAGCAACTCCAGTGAAGCTGAAATGGAAGTGGTGGAATTGATGGACTGCCTTTTCTGCTTCCATGTCTGGGTCCGTGGATTCCCATCCCTATCCTCCACCTGCAAAACCAGCAGAATATGATTTCCGATCAGAGTCTCTGCTGAGCTGGACCCTCACACCGATAGGACCTCTGTCATAGTAGACTGTCCTTCTGCGTCTCTCATAGGAGGTTAACTGTGACTATTTGCAGGACTACCAAGAAAACACTTCAGTCTATCTTCCTATCTCAATACTGTTAAGTCACATTGACAAAGGTGGTGTCTTGTCACATAGTGTTAAGATCCACAGGATGCACGAATTAGGATCCAGATGCTTTGGGTACTACTATCCAGCCATTCACCCAGCACAGTTCATCATGACAACATGACCATACTTTACATAGGAGTCATTCAAAATACAGATCGATCTATATGGTGTGTAGATTTGTATAAATATACAGTAATTGACAATAAATATTTCAAACAAATTTGAAAGTATTTAAAGTGCCTTGGAAAATATATGTTGGGAATTTTTTTCTTAAAATAAGTTTCTTACACAATCAACAAAATAATTGATGGAAATAAAATCCCCTTTGCCCCAAGACTTTTCATAGATTTCTTTTCATTAAAAGCTACAGACAAGCAATGGATGACTATTGTCAGCACTTGTTAGAGTGTGTGCACAGTTAGTGAGGGTAATATACAGCACCTGCTTGATTAACTAGCTATACACCTTCCCCAGAACTTCATCATATGTTAAATCAAATTGCATTCAGAAAAATAACCATACTAGTCTACCAAGAGCCTTTGATTCCACTTTAATTCTTGAGTTTTATAATTACTTGAGGGAGGTAATTTAATTCACTGAGGTTTTTTTTTTTTTTCCTTTTTGATGTGTTTGGTTTGGTTGGTTATTTTTTGGCTCTACTGAAAATGGCTGTGAAAACATATACAAACCCCTATAAAATGTGGAAACATACCTGATTCCTTTACAATATTGTAGTCTTTTGTAGAGGGGAAGTGACGGAGGGAATGGAGCTGGGGGGGGGGGGGACGGAACTGCAGTGGTATGTAAAATAAATGAAAATTTTTGATTAATTAAAAAAAGAAGAAAAAAAATCAAGCACAAGAGAGGCCACTCAGAGAGCATTAAAAAAAGAGCCAGAGATGACTTTATGGCCCTCTTCACACCAGCAAAACTACTTTTGCAATGATGGACCAGATTTTCACTGTCTGCAAATGTCAAGCACATTGTTTATGTATTTCTGTCTTCAGACAGTGGCTGTTCCTCCACAGGCTCCCACAGAGCTTTGCAGCAGCACACACATCGGTTCCGAGCTCATTTGTCTCCACTAGCAGCATTTCCTTGGCTCCCTTGTGGGCCTTGAGGTACTCCATTTTCACACTGTATAAAGTCTACTTCAGATAACTGTGTATGCTCTACTTTGTGGTCCCATGCTTTCCATTTGACTGTAGTAATGACTTGAAGACATTCTGATAGCTGTTTTCTCCATAATTAGCTGTCTTCCACTCTCCTGTTTCAGCCGTATGATCTTAAATATGTAGAAAATTAATTTTTTTTGAATTTTCCATGAGAATTCTTTTTAAAATATGTCTTAAAAGTTTTAGAGGCAATAGAGGAGAGGGTGCCCGAACTGGCCTTGCCCTATAGTCAGACTGATGAATATCTTAAATATCACGATAGAGCCGGGCGGTGGTGGCGCACGCCTTTAATCCCAGCACTCTGGAGGCAGAGGCAGGCGGATCTCTGTGAGTTCGAGACCAGCCTGGTCTACAAGAGCTAGTTCCAGGACAGGCTCCAAAACCACAGAGAAACCCTGTCTCAAAAAACAAAAAACAAAACAAAACAAAAAAAAACAACAACAAAAAAAAGTATCACAATAGATCCTTCATCCAGCAACTGATGAAAACACAAGCAGAGACCCACATCAGAACACTGGATTGAGCTTCCAAAGTTCAGTTGAAGAGTGGGAGGTGTGAGAATATGAGCAAGGAGGTCAAGACTGTGATGGGTATACCCACTGAAACAGTTCACCTGAGTTAATGGGAGCTCACCAACTCCATCCAGTCAGGAAAGGGGAAAGAGCATAGGTCCACACTAGTCCCTCTGAATGTTGGTGACAGTTATATGGCTGGAGCAGACTGAGAGGCCCCTGGTAGTGGCACCAGAATTTATCCATATTGCTTGTACTGGCCTTTTTTTTTTTTTTAACTCATTCTCTTTGGAGGGATACTTTGCTCAGCCTAGATACAGTAGAGAGGGCTTTGACTTTCCCCAAAGCAATGTGCCTTATCCTCTATGAGGAATGGATGGGGAGTGGGGTGGGGAGGTAGGTGGAGGAAACAGGAGGAAGGGAAGGAGTGGGAACTGGGGTTGGTATGTAAAATGAAAAAAGATAGTTTATTTTCTTTTTAAAAAATAATAAGAAGTTTTAGAGGGTATATAGCACCACACCACACTATTACAAGAATAGAGTCAACTTGAAATCAGAATAAAGAATAAATATATATAAAATCCAATGTGAGAAAGTGAAGGAGAGAGAAACAAATATGGAGAATGCCAATCAGAAGTCGAGTTGGAATTACATAATGTAAAATGAGGTGATGAATATTTTATAAACATGGAAAATATGATGCTGGGGTTTTGTTTGCAGAACCCAGAGAAATATACACGTCCACTCAGCACTTGAAAGCATCAGCATTTCTCTTCATATGTAACTGTTTAAAAATAAATCAACCCATATATTATCATATCATATATAAACATGTATCATTATTCTTTAAATAAACATGAATCTTTGGTGGCCACTCTGTATCAAACTTGTCTGCCTGAATGACTGTTATAGTGAGTATTCTGTAATGAATAGGACTAATTTTAATTCTGAGTTCTCATTGCCCTTAACATGAATCATTATCTTCTATCAAGCATATAGACCCTATTCTAAGGGAAGAATATGAATAACGAATTTTATATGTCTTAAATGCAGATTCCATATTATCTGCAATGAACAACAACTTTTCTTAACTATCTCTATTTATAGCATTTTAAGAATTTGATTCATTTTGGGCATCTTTGAAAGCACCCAAATAGCTGTTGCTCAGTAAATCCAATTACACTCTCTGTATTTTAGGAAGCGCCCATATTACAAGCACACAGATGCTTCCTACACAAGTTCCTGAGATCGCTCAAATATTCTGAAACCCTGTGCAAATTTACATTCATCCAAAAAAGTCATTAAAACGTCTAGAAGAAATCCAGGCTTGTGCAATGGCCAAATCTTCCATCCTCTTTTTCAGATGAAGCTAAATAAGTTTACCTGCTGTCACTCACAAATACTTAATACACAGTATGGGATTTTGAGTTACGTTCATCAATGACCTCCCTTCTATTTCCACCCACAAAAAAGCACAATAAGTGACTTCTATTGATCTTTTCCAGGAATAAAATAGTGACCTAAAGAGGTTCTTGACAGTTAGCAGAGTTGTGAAATACAGATTCCTTCATGATGTGTCTTGTAAATTTTGGAATCTAAAGGGATAGAGCTTGATATAGTGTTGACAGAGTCATTGCGTAATTAAGGCTTTACAAAGGTCCATTGCATTCAGTAAATGCTGTAATAGTGCCTAAGGGCTAATTCTTGTCACAGCCAGTGTTTAAAAATCACTTAAAGCAATATAAATGGTATAGTGTACATGATGAAATAGGAGGAGTTCCATTCATATATTACACAATGACATAATTTGTTATGTTCTTTGTTGATAGATATAGCATGGTTTTGCATAGAAAATTTAGTTAAAGTCACTTAAATATGTATTAGTAGTTCTAGTTATATATTTCATCAGTATTTGAGTCCGCAAAGTCCACTTACAAAGCATGATGAAGAATACTTCCCCACATGTAATTCCATAATCCCAGCACATGGGAGGCAAGAGCAGAGAATCCCCCAGAGCAAGCTGGATAGCCAGAGTGGTAGAATCAATGACTTCTGAGTTCATCCAGAAACACTGCCTCAGCATATACATTAGAGAGTGATTAAGAAAGACTGTAGATGAAAACCTCAGGCTTCCAACACACTAGCACATGTCTGAATTTGCACCTGCATGCACATATCTTCATACACATGCTAAACCAAATACTGCCTACATATATGCATACAAACACAAAGATACTATCTGCTCACCTATCTCACAATTGCTTTAATTCACATAATCTTAGCAAATCCTAGTAAAACTAAATCAGCCAGAAGAAGCAGAGCAAAAGTGGAAGAGCTTAAATTCTGATCCCCGCACACTGGTTTGAATGTTCTGTTCTGACATGGTCTACCGGATAGTCTGACCAAGACCGTGAGCCTTCTGTGCTTCTGCACTTAAATATGGAAAATTAAGATAGCCAGCTCTCACAATATTAGCATGAAAATTTTGAAAGGTATACTAGTCTGTTTAAACTACAGATAAAAGTCCTGTGGAATGGAATTTGTGTCATGTAGTAGTAAATCTTATGGTAAGTTCATCTAATAATACATTTGAAAATCATTAACATCATAAAACTATTAATATGCCTAGTTGTAGTATTTCATCTGGTAAACCACATTTTCCACTTAACCTACCAAAATCAAGTCTAGTACTATATTCATAATATAGTACTAGAACTCTCTACATAGGCACAAATAAAAACCCATGGGAAGATGATACATTGTATATATTGCTGTATCACTAATTCTCTCATGGCACATTCATACCACCTTTCAGATTTTTTTCTTTCCATCCTCTGTGGTTGAAACTTGGGATATAAGTATACATTAGTTCCTTTTCCTGTTGCTATGACAACATATCAGAAAAGAACAACTGAAGGCAGGAGATATTCACTTTAAGTCAGCTTGAGGGGTACGGACAGTCCATCTTTGTGTGGAGCAGTATCAAGCATTCCTGTTGCAGTGAGGCACATAGCTTGAATCCCTTGCGTCGTTACACTTGCTCACATAACAGAGAAGAGACAGAGATGAGGAAATAGGGGTGCACTATAAATCTCAATGTCATATACTCATCAACCCACTTCCTCCAATGTGACCCCATCCGCTAAATGGTTGCAACCTCCCAAGATAGTACTACCCTCCATGGATCATGTGTTTAAATGCATTTGTTAAGCCACTATAACAAAAGAAAAATACAGTTCCCAAGATAGTCTCTAAACATTATTGTTCTGCCTACTGAGCATTAATTAGTCTTTTTTTATCCATTCGTGAAATAACAGAATCTGTTTTAGAATGAATTTGATATTTGTGAATTTTAGTGTAGACCTTGAGCACTAAAACATTATTACAGCCTATTATTATTTATAAATAAAATACTGATAAAGGAGAAAAATTCTCCATTTAACATTCACCTGATAGATTGTGTAAACAGAGACCGCTTTTGTTCATTTCCTGGTCTCCCAGACCCAAATAATCACACAAAAACTATATTAACTACAACACTGCTTGGCCAATTGCCTAGGTGTATTTTTAGCTAGCTCTTACATATTAAATTAAGCCATCTTTACTAATCTCTGTATCATCATGAAACTGTGGCCTACAAGCAAAGTTCCAGTGTCAGTCTTCTTAGTCAGCTACGTGGCATCTCCTTGACTCTGCCTACTCTCTCTCTATATCTCTGTTCAGCTTTCCTACCTGGCTTTACTCTGCTAAACCATTGGCCAAACAGCTTTATTCATCAACCAATAAAAGCAACACTTATACACAAAGGCATCCCATATCAAGACTGTCAACTATAGTTCATCTAAAGCTATTCTTTGTTCAAAGAGAGCATTTTTGATATTTGTAGGAGAAAACAAAAGTTAGCTTCCAAAACCTCTAAAAACTATACTCTTCTCACGTCTCAGGAAAAACAAAAGTGAATGAAAATACTCTCAAAGTAGTTTTCTGCTATATTGGTGTTAGAGTCACTTTCACCAATGAATTCTGAACATATTCTCAATTTTCATAAGGGTATAATTCATATTCATTTTTCAGTGTTAGCTTAGATATTATATCAAGTAAGGCCTTTACCAATTCAATTAATAGATTCTATAGGCTATAAACCTTGTTTGTACATCTTAAGAGCTCTAACTCTGTTCTATATCTTCTAAGAATTATTTCCTGATCTTTCACTTTTTTGCCACTAAAGCAGACTATGTCTTTTGTATTGAGTTTCTATTTTGAAATGTTCATTAGGGGTCAAATGTCCATCAGTATTGGCCATATCTTGCTTTGCTGTTCTTTTGCCTTTCAACTTTCAATTTTCTCAACTCAAATCTCCCGAATTTTCACTCGTATCTTATTCTTTAAGGACCTGAAGGATGACAAAACTACTTTTAGAAAGAGCCGGGTCAGTAATAGAAGGTATTTTTTTTTGTACAATTCTCTATCATGCATAACAGAACAAAATGGGAAACAAGAGGAAGCAAAGTAGAGCTGTGTGAAATTGCTCATTTATTCTTCTCAAATAGTTTTGGGTTTTCATGGACGTGCTGAAAAGTTCACAAATTGTATGCCAATGAGATGAATATTTGTTTTCCAAGTTTTCATCAAAACTTCTGTCTTTCAGTGCATGTTTTATATGCATGAGACATCCTGTTCCCGTGTGTAACTCGTAGAGCCTGTTTGTTCACAGGCATGAAAATGGAAATGAGACATGAAATGTGCTCCCGTTGCCTGACTGGATAAGAAAAAATGCAAATTGTGCTGTGTGCCAGGAATCCACACTAATGTTCAGCTGGGCAGGTGTTTTTATTCACCGTCTTAATTCCAATCAGAAACTATGGAATTTAAAGAGTTTTCTAACAGGTAATCTCACTTTGAATGAAATCAAAACCTTCCTGGTTAGCTTTATCAGAAGAGGTTAACATAATGTCAGACTCCTTTACCTTTAATCACAATAGAAAAAAATAATAACACATGGTAAGATATTTGCGGCATTCAACAATATTCTAAATTCCATATGTACTGTTTTCTCTTGGTGATAATATAATAATTCATTCATTTCCTGTTTCAGATTTTAATTTTCTAAATGAGCAACTGTAAATGCGGTAGTCCCTTAATGGATCAGCAACATGACAACAAGTTTGTTATCTGCTAGCTTGAAATACCATGTAAAGGGTACATTGAAATTGGTTTTCCTCTGTGTGCTTTAAATGATATTAAAGCATTCCTTAATTTGTAGGAGGCAAATTGTTCTATCATAAAGCACTGACAGAGGCATTTGTAAGATAGTAGCTTAAAGTAAAATGCCATTAAGGTCTCCGAATTGTGGGAAAGGTTTCCTTTCTTCTTTTCTTCTGTCTGTCCCTTCCTTCCTTCCTTCCTTCCTTCCTTCCTTCCTTCCTTCCTTCCTTCCTTCCTTCTGTCCATGCTTCTTCTCTTACTTCCATTTTTCCTTATTTCCTTCCTTCCTCCCTCCTTTGTTGTCTGTCTTTCTTATTTCCCTTTTTTTCTCCTTTCCTTCCTTTCCTCCATCTCTTTCTCCCTTCATTCCTTTCTTATTATTTCTTTTATTTTTATTTTTATTTTCTTCCTCTAGAAGTTCTCTCTGTGTCCTAGTTAGGGTTTCTATTGCTGTGAAGAGAAAACATGACCACATCATCTTGTATAAGGGACAAAATTGAAATGAGACTGACTTTAGTTTAGACATGTAGTACATTGTCATGGTAAGAAGCATGGTGGTATGCAGGCAGACATGGTTCTGGAGAGGTAGCTGTGAGTCATACATCTGGATCCACAAACAGCAAGACCAGCAATAGGCCTGGCTTGAGCTTCTAAGACTGCGAAGTCCACTTCCTCCAACAAAGTCACTCCTACTCAAGCAAATCCTCACCTCCTAATAGCCCCAATCCCTATGGGCCTATGGGAACCATTTTCTTTCAAACCACCACACTTTTTTATATTTGATTTTTCATGCTCACAAAAAGCACCCAAGAAACATGAAACCTGCAGTGAGTAGATATAAAGAAATAGGAAACACAATGTCTGTGGAAGCCTGGATCAGTTTGTCAAGTCAACTGACATCATTTCCAAAATACGTAATATTTTGAGTAATACATTCAGTTTATAATGTGGCACCGAGCCTCTGAACCTTTAAAATTATATCTGCCCAATAATTGTTCACTTATATCTTCAGGTATCCTATAACTTACCTTTTGTGGATAGTATATGTGACTTATTTCACAGTCCTATGCATGTACTTACTGTTCTCTGGTATCATTCTGAACATGCTTAAACTATTCTAACTTGTGTTCAACTACCCATATCCATACCAGTTTGTTGTTTTTATTTTGTTGAATGGTACATGTGCCTTTTGATTTTAATATAGAAATATTTCAATGTAAAGGGGATATAGTGAGGGGTTTTAACATTTTCTCTTTATATTGAAATCAGATGTTTTTTCCTCAGATAATATATCTTGATTATGGTTTCTCTACCATTCACTCACCCCAGATCCTCCTTATCTCTCCTCCCATCAGATCCCTTTCTATCTTTCATTTGGAAACAAACTTTTATGGGATAATAGTAAAATAATAAATTATAATAAAATAAAATATGATAATATAGAACAATAAATAACACATCAGTATTGGGCAAAACAAACAAAAAGAAGGAAAAGCAGCAAAGAGAAGGCATAATGCTCACAGTCTCTCTGGACCACACACTCAGAAATCCCATAAAAATACTAAACTGGCAGCCATAATACATACCCAAAGAACCTGTAAAGTAAAAAAAAAGTAAAGAAAAAATTATGCATATATAAATAAAATGAAAAAATAGTAAGATAATTAAAAAATAGGAAGAATCTTCACAAAACTTTATGAGATAAGAAGCCTCCAAATATGCATTTTAGTTCATTTCTGTTTGCCATCAAGTTTTGGGCATGAAGGCAACCCTTTAAGAGTAGTTTGTGTCCCCACTGAGACCTTTGGAGACCACTAAATTTTCATTTGCAAGTGTTTATTGATTAGAGATTCATTTGGGGTTAGGGGGATGGGTACAAGTGTCCACTTCGTTTTTTCAGTCCTAGGTCCCCAACTACTACAGAGCTTTGTAGGCCCTGTACATTCTGCCTTAATGTCTTTGATTTCATATGTGCCTCTACCATGTTGACTTAGGGGCCCTTGTTTGCATGGTGTCTTCCATACTCTTTGGTTTTGCCTTATCATCCATAGGATCCCTGAGCCCTGAAAAGAGGGATTTGATAGAGCCATCCTATTTAAGGCTGACTGTTGCAAAATATCTGGCGATGGGTCTCTGTATTTGTTCCCATGTATTTGAAGAAGAAGCTTCTCTGAAGATGGCTAAACAAGGCATGATCTATGAGTATTGTATATTGTTATTATGGTGATTTCATTGCTACATTTTTTATTATTAATACATATTTTTAAAATAGTAGTATTTGGTTTTATCCCAGGTCTCTGGGCTATCTAGTCTCAGGTTCTGTTTACCCAAACAGTGTAGGGTATAGATTCCATCTTAAGGAGTGGGTCTTAAGTCAAATCAGTAATTGGTTGGTTACTCCCACAAATTTTCTGCCAACATTGCACAAACATATCTTGCAGGTAGGAGAGATACTATTGAGGATCACAGGGTCTGTGACTGGGTAGGTCTTTATGCTTCTTTGGTAGTGCTATGCCCAAATCCACGAAGTCCCACAAAAGCCAACAAGGATACTGAGTCTGGTATCTAAAAGCAAAGAGCCTTTATTTTAATTAAATTTGCAAACTTGGTCTTTTCACATGTCCAGCATATTGGAATAAATGGAGAGCCCCAAGCTCAGTGAGAATTGGGTTTTTATAGTAGTAAAGGTGGGAGTGAGGGGTTTCTGAAGTTTTAGGACCTCTAACTGGCTGACATTTGTCTATGGCTGTCCTGGTGAGTGTGTTCTGGTGTGTTTTCCATATCTACAGTGGTTGGAATGTTAGGCATTTCCTTTGAACTGTCTGTTCTTGGGTAGAGGTTGGGTATTTACAGCTTGTGGTTCCTCCTACAACCAGGCATTGCCTCAGGGCAAACTACTGAGGCTTAGGCCTCCATTTAAATTTATCCATGGCTAAGTTCTATGCTGGCAGGTGATAATGATTGGAAGTAAAAAACTTCCTTTGGGTGACTTGCCCATACTTAGCTTATCATGGCTGGCTCCCACAGATAGCATGTGGAATGCCTTTCTCAAATAAACAATATAGTTGGACAATCACTGAAACAAGATACAGAAAACTAAATATGGGGAGTTATAGGAGCTCAACACCCTCTCCTAGAACCTTAAGTGTACTTTCATGTGTCTATTAAGCCAGGAGTTCTTTAGACCCTAAGTCAAGAAGATTCATCATTGAGGCATGACTGCTTATTGGCTTTGTCTAATGCTACTTTTTCCTTCCTGGAGGAAGATAGCTCAGCCTTATATTCATGCCTTGATTCTTCTGGTAACATCCCCCAACCAAGGATCCTTCAAGGGCTATGTCATTATAACAAATAATAATCTTTTCTCTCATAAATTGTCAAGGGATGAGGAGGGTTTCTGTGATAGATACTCCAACTGGGACATCACAAAAGTCTTAAGGGATCTGTTTTAGAATCAATATGTGTATATTTGACTAGTTCAGAGTGCCATTGCATTATGAAAATGTTTATTTTTTTTAATGAATAAGGAGCACACCTTCCTTCCTTGGCAGTTTAAAATTTAGTAGTAATTTAGATTAGGTGACAAGATAAGTGGTTTACAAAAGATATTGTAAGTAACATCTTACTTAGCTATGGGAAATTAGAGAGTCTACTCAGGATAAAAATAATAATTAGCAGCAGTGTGGAAATGAAGGTAAAGAAAAGGATAAAATTCGAGGATTTCTGATAGAAAACACCATCAGAAAGACTCAGGAGAAAACTACAATATGGATAATGAGAACAGCAAATCGTATGCCCTGACATTGCTTTATGATGTGAAGATAACAGTGATGCGAGGTAACTGGGACAAAGTGCCAATTCATGAAAAGGCAGAGCAATGATAATAAAAGTATTCACTTCATCTTGACAGTTTTGGGTAAGAAGTAACTTAATTATAAAGGATTCATCAAGAGTGAGAACAGTGAAAAACCTGAGGGTTTTAAGCCACTTTAGTAAAATACAAACCCCAATTTCATCCTGTATATGACCACTATGATAATGAAATATTGGCTCTCAGCTGGGAAGATGACTCAGTATGTAAAAACTTGCTGCACAAGTATGGGTAGTGACTTTCACAACCCCAGAATCCACATAAAAGATCATGCCTCTATCTACAATGTAGAAAAAAGTTGTAGGAAAACACCAAACATCAAACTCACGTCTTCACCCAGATGTACACACAGGCATATGCATGTCCCCACATATGCAAGCACTCACACATGTAAACACACACACACACACACACACACATATATATATGTGTGTGTATATATATAGGAAAATGAAATTATGGAGCTTATATATATATACATGAAGGCTCACCACACATACACAGAAATGCAAGAAACATTAGTCCTCTTAATCTACACTCATAGGACTGATTTGTGGAGGCAATAAACGATAGTTGAAAAAAACGTCTTGACTTCCTCTGTATTCATTCCTGTGATTTGAATTGACAAGCAAACCTTTCGAATTTTGAATTTGTTTAAAACATTAATATCACATTTCATTAATATATATTACCACAGAATATAAAGTATTCTGAACACATGGAATCTCTGTTATTTATTGAATTATAACAAAATAATTTCTCAGAGGACTCCATACCAGAGCACAAACTAACAGAAAGCACAGTTCCTGTAGATGATGGCTGCTTGGGTTGAACAACATAATAATATTTTTCTTGATTTGAACTCATTTGAGTTATAACAATTAAGAAGGTTAAAATTTTATGTGATCAACAGATGACATTATTAGACCAAAGAAATGACCATTGGAAGAAGAAGATGGATAAATGTAAAAGGGACAGGATTCAGTAATTTATTATTTCATACAGTGCAGATGCAGGTGAACATTTTGTGGGATGTGGAATGATGCAAATGAGTCAGCTATACAAATCTCAGTGACTGATAGCAGAATATGAGCACTTGCTCTTTGCTAACTCTTTGGGAACATGGGATACCTATACTCGTCAAGCTACATAGAAAATACAAACTGTTCATGCTTTATAGGCAAATCTGAAAGACAATGAGGAACAAAGACTATGTGGCTAAAATTTCCTAAAGTTTAATAGTCTGGATTTTTAATTAAAAAGTACAACCTTGGTTTAGAAAAATGGCTGGGTGGGAAAAAAAAAAAAAAAGAAACTCTTGCTGGTCTTCCAAAGAACCCAGTGAAATTACTGGGGCCCCGCATGGCAACTAGCGACCTACTGTAACTCCATCATCAGCATAGCCAACATCCTCTGCTTAGTTTCTATGGCTCCTGAATGTCTTTGGTATTATACACATTCAGAAAAAATACACAAATACAGAAAATATAAACAAATATGTCAGTATTTTTACAAAGAAAATAGAATTTATTTGTCAAGCTGAGAACACTTTTTTGTATACTTTCAGCTAGCTACAATGACATCATTACAGATCATAGACGATGCTTGGATGATAGTGCCAATCTCAGGCAAACTTTCCTGATTCCAATAGGGAGTCATAGAAGAGAAGTCACATGCTCACTCAGCAAACCATTTCTGGCCCCGCTTTTTACCATTTTTAGTAACCTTTCTAACAAGCTATACCTTTGTGGTTCTCAACCTTTATCAGGACACCGTGAAAAGATCTGGAAATTACACAGCTGTGTCTGGCAAAGCATACATTACTTTCAGATGTGTCTGCGTTATGGTCTATCAATTAAATGCATTTTTCTATTTAACACAGGCTCTTCTAATTCAACTTTTTCAGGCCATCAAACAGGAATGTGAAGCCCCATTTCTTTAAAAGGCTGAAAAGATGACACTTTTAGTCAAAGTGGTACCTAAACTTTACCGGACTAATGAATTGAGACCATTTCATAGGAATTTTCTTCTTACCCCATTTATTTAGTGCTGTACAGAAAAAGCAGTACACTTTTTGGCTTCATGGAGAAAGGAACTGTTAGATATATATTTATCCTAGCTCAGTGCCATGGCTCAGTGCCTTTCTTATTGTGCAATGGTACTTTCTGAGAACTTTTCTTATAGCTTATCAATCATCTCAATGATACTTATGAGGTGTGCTTCATGTGACCATCTCAGGGAGCTATGCAGACATCATAGAAATGGAGACGTGATAAATATTTAAAAGGCTAAACCAAACAAATATGCTTTATAATTAAACCTTACAAATCAACAGGAAGTGTACAGTCCTCATGCACAAAGAGTAGAAACTGGAGCCGAACAGAAGGGAACAGGGGGATTTGCCATCTTTTAGAATTGGACTGAAGAGTGTGAGGTGGAAGTCATGGACTATACATGTGACAGAGACACCTCTAAAATCTGGAAATCATTATGTAACACATTTGCACAGGATGAGTACAAAGAAGGAAAATGAAATTATGGAGCTTATAGCATATGGACAGGTAGGGACTTTACAATAATTCTAAGGTCAAAAACTCAACTTTTAGAGCAAAGGAAATCAGTTCTTTAAGGTTACCACCATAGATTACATATCAAACATTTAGCCCAGAGAACCAATCAGTAAAAGTCCAATTTTATCTGTACTAAATTCAGGGAAAATTTGAAGACACCCATGCTTGAATATCACACAGACAATTATGCAAAACATCAAGCAGCTTCATAGGTCTGCAGGGACTCAAAAGAATATCTGAGTGTCATCTGCATACATACAACCCTGCAGGCCATTGCATTGAATAATGCTATTCACTAAAAGTATCTAAATATAAAGCCAAATAGGATTTCAAACAAGCCTCGGGGGAATCTTAAAGTAACTCAGTAAGGCACAAACCATTCCCCGAAGGAACAAATTGTAAGATGAATATAGGGTTGAAGAAACTATCGGATGCCACCCATGCTAACTCAAGAAAATTCAAAAGTAGTCTTGCTACCCCCCTCAAAGGCTTAGGAAGCAGTGTTCAAACTAGACACCAAAGCCTTAAAATGTAATAAATAAATAAAGACATTCAACCAATAAAATGCTCATGGATATTGTGTTCTAATCTAAGTCCAGAACATGTGGTGTACATTTCTAACACAAAATGTGTTCCATTAACTTCTCTATGCCCTTGGAAAATTTATTCTGTGATGTACTTTGACATATATTCATACATATGTATTCACATATATGTATATATATATGTGTGTGTGTGTGTGTGTGTGTGTGTGTGTGTGTATAGACAAAGTCATACTTGCATTTGACATATCTAGTAATCTACTTGATGAAATTTTGATGATTCTCTGTAAAGAATTGAGAAGTCTTAAAGGAAAAAAAGGTAATGTATCCATTATTTTGTTATTACCACTCTCCACTGCTGCAAAAATTATGTGTAATCTTTCTTTTCACATGCAAAATCAGTCAAATATAAAATATCTTTTACGGCTTACTTATAATCTGTGTCTCTTATAATCTAAATATACAAAATTGGCCAGGCAAAATAATGATGATAGCAAATGGAGAAACTGGCAGAGAAGAATTGATTCAAGATTACTACAATTAGAGGAAACTGAATAGGCACAAAATTGCCAGACAAAAATACTTTAGATGCTGGGCCAGCTAATGGAAAGGTACTAGAAGAAGATAGGGGTGAGGATGATCTACCATTAGGCTACCTGTGATTGCTGATTGACACTGATAACTTATCCATTATAAAAGTTAGCCTTCTACCCTTCCAGGAACTAGAAGATAGCTATTTTCCTTGATCCTCACTTTCCAAAGGAGTGGCTTCTAATCCCTGACAAAGACTTTCCTGAATTTTAAAACTGATAAGAACCTAGAAAAAATTCAACATATCTAAGGAGCAGAGAAAATTGCAAATTTTCTATAGGAGGTGATTTAAGAAACAAAGTAGGAACAAGGCCAGCAAAGGTTCAACCAGATTGCAGCCACGAAAGTTACCCTGGTCAGCCAGAGGCATCTGTCAGATAACAGCCCAGAATTCTTCCAGAATTTTCTCTCCTAACTTGAAAAGACCTGGAAGGATTTCAACTAAACTCTTGAATAGAAATTATCAATTTCCATAGCAGATTAATAAATCGTCATTATATATGACAGAATAATAGAAGGAAATAAATGGAAACCCGGACATTGTTGATACTGCAGAGCAAAGTCATATTCAACAAGCAACGTGATTATGACAATCAAAAGTAGGGTGAGCTCAAGACCTTGTAACACTGATGATACTGATGATACAAAATGGGGATGACTAAGGTTATGAACATCTAGTCAGTAATAATGAGTAAAACATTTTAGCATTTTAGGACTCTTCAATATTTCGGCAATCAGGCCAGTGAGTGACTATAGGAGAGTAGGCATTCTTATATTGTAAAAGGAAATAATTGTTGACCACAATCAGTTTTAAATGAAAATCACCATAGCCAATGGGGAAAAAAATAAAAACTACCAGACTGATTGTTTTTACTCTGGATTCTTTGTAATAAAATATTCATATCTATATGCTCTGAGGAGTTTGGCAGAACACATCTCAATTAGCATACCTCAGTGCTTCTGTTTGATGAATACCAGATTAGAAATTTAAACAAGATAATGACAAAAGATCTTTCACAATCAACAAAGGCTGTCACTGTGAGCAAGCTGACATGTCTTACTTCTTTTCCTAGAAGCAGGGGTTGCCTGGAAGCTCCCTACCTGGCTGCAACCTTTCCCAAAGACAGGTACCCATGCCTCTTCCTAGTGAAAACTCAATCCTGCTTTTAACTGCTTTTTGCAATTTCATTCTAAAAGAAAAACTTAAACTTGTTTGGCGCTCTTTCTGAAGTCACCGCAGGTAGTTAACAGTCTGGCTAAAAATAATTAAGCCAATTTGTTAATATGAAACTTAAACTCCCTCAGATAGAACACTGTGTTCACAGGATGAAAGAGATTGTCTCAGTGGAAGGTTCTCCGGGGAGGCTTGCAGCCAGTCTCAGCATGAGGTGTTTTATTTTCTACTATAATTCTTCACACTTCTGTAAAATTGTTGGAAGCCTGTACATCTGTGGGTCGTTCTGCTTATTCTCTCTGCTGTCACTGGTCCCTACTGGGACTACCTCCAGTCATTCCTAAGCAGATACCCTACAGCTAGCTCAGAGCATTAACACAATGCACAGTGAACTGAATACAGTATGACAGATGCCTCTAGAAGGGACGACGATCATATAAACAGAAGACAATAACTGAGATACACTGCTGTTGTCACTAACTAAGATAAAGCTGAGCCTAATTCCAAGAAACAGGCACAGGGGGAAGGCCCATTCATTTATGTTAGTCCTATTTATCCTTCTGGAGTATCTGAATTAAATTGTCTAGCCTTCCTTAGAGATAGATGTAGGTCAGTAAATGGAAAAGTACTGAGTATTCAAATAGTACCTTAGTTAACACATGACCCAACTCCCTGATACATATTGCCACAAGTCTCAATTAGGCTCCAATACTGACAACCATGTGTACAAATATATTTATATGCATTAGATTTATCTACTAATCTTTTCTTATAGGCACTTCTTATAGGCCCACTTCTTATAGTCAGCCCTTTTTATACCCAAGGAGAATAGAAATCCAATTCTTTTATCTATTCGGCAAAAGGAATAAAACAGTAAAACAATTCTATCAAAGTGATTATTACAAATTTTTTATTGTAAATTATGGCAGAAATGTTCCTGTTTTAAGAGATTTCATGTTTATTTCTGAGATGTAAATATTTTCTTTTGTATCCATGTTTTTTTTTCACTAATCCAACTTTAAGGCAATAAACAAAGAAGCTACAATTCTTAACTGACCCATCATAAAGCGGCTAGGTAACAACAATATTCCCAGAAGGACTCTGTAGCTCCATGTGTCTGTGCATCTGTCCACACGGTAAATATGTGGCATCCAACTATCTTCGAAATTATGCCCACACAGAAAAAATAATAGATTTTTACATTACATTTTTATAGCAAGCAAAATAGTAGGCAACATGCAATGACTGCAGTAAAAGTAATTACTACAATGTTTTCAAAGAGTCTTTCTAATAGGTTACATTTACACCAAAAGAGGCCATTTTCCAGTTACAAAGCACTGTAATGCAGTTACAATTTCACTAACTTCTAAAATAAAAACAATATATTTTAAAAATTGAAATTATATTTTTTATAGAATATATTCTGATTATGCTTTCTCTTGCCTCAACTCCTGGCAGATCATCCCCACTTCCCCAACCCCCAAATTCATAACCTTTCTTCCTTTCTCACCTTAGAAAACAGACATCTGTCTAAAAATAATAATGGTGAACTAAAATAAACAGGATAGAATGAAACAAATAAACAGATGAGGGGGGAGAAGCAGAACAGAAGCACATGCAAATGCTGAGAAACACACACATTCACAAATACAGAAATCTCATTAAACACAATCAGAAACCACAATATATAAGCAAAAGATCTGTAAGAGAAAAGCCAGACAAAGCATTATGAAACTAGAAACTTGCAAAATTTACCACTGAGTTCATTTTGTGTTGCCCACTTACTTACTGCTGGTTAAGGTACCTGCCCTTAAATGTGGTTTGTAGACACAGCGAGAGTCTTTGGTGAAGACTACTTTTTCCTTAGTGAGAAGTTATCAATTGAAGATAGCTTATGGTTTAGGATTGAAGGCTGTGTCTCTTTCCTCTCTCAGCGTTAGTATACCATCTACCTATAATTGTGTAAACTCTGTGCATGCCACCACAGTTGTTTTGGGCTCATAAGTCCATCAGTCCTGTTGAGTCTGGAAGACACTATTTCCTTGGTATTATCCATCCCCACTGGCTCTTACACTTTCTGCCTCCTCGTTGACAGAGTCGACTGAGTCCAATGGGAATTCTTTTGAAGACATTTTATTTAATACTGAATATTTCCAGGTCCCTCGCTCTCTGCACACTGTCCATTTGTGGGTGTCTATATTTGTTCCCATCAGGAGGAAGATTCTCTGATGATGGCTTAGCAGAGCAATGATCTATGAGTATAGCAGAATGTTGTTAGGAGCCATTTTATTACTTTGTTCCTTTAGTAGAATTGTAATATTTGTTTTGCCCCTAGGTCCATACCCTATCTAGTCTTGGGCATTGGTTCCATCTCATGGACTAGGCTTAAAAACCAATTGGACAGTGGTTGGTTACTTTCAGAACTTTGGCATAACTGTCTCACCAGCCTATATATTGCAGGCAGGTTACAATTGTAAATCAAAAGGTTTGTAGATGCTTTGGTATTTACCTTTCTCCCCTGGAATTGTGCAGAGTACTTACCAGAACCATGAACACTAGTTAGTTGGGATGAAGACACTAGATAGATATCAGCTCAACTACTCATTGTTATGTGTTAAAGTAGGCTTTGTCTTCAGCAATAGAACCCTACTGTCAGTTTTTTTGAGAATGACAAATAGTCTTTGAAATAGTCTGTGTTGCTTGATTTGTTACCTGGGGTACTTTGGTTAATAGTTCAGTTATAACCCATTCTTGGAACTGGAAGTTTCATTTGTTGGCAAGAGATGTCTAATTGGAATTTTGTTTCTCCAGTTATCTGGTGACTCCCTTTAGGTTTTTTAATCATATATGTATATATTTAATGAAGTTTCCACTGTAGTAGAGTTCCATGCCACCTCTCAAATGCCCCTTAATTTTAGCTGTCCCTTCCATATTGCCTCCTTTCCACTCCTCTTCCTTTACCCTCCCCACTGGATTCTCCCATTCCACTTCTCCTCATCCCATCCATTTTAAACTAACTATTCTATTGCCCCTTCTATAGAGATCATTCACTTTCCTCTAATCCCTTACTCTATACCTAACCTCTATTATTCCGTGAAATGTAGCTTGCTTATTAAAGACTTAATAGCAAAGGCCTCTATATAGGTGAAAAAACATATTAATATTTTGGGGATAGTTTATCTCATTCAGGATGATTTTTTTCTAGCTTCTTCCATTGACCTGCCAATTTCATGATTTTTCAAAACAGTGGAGCTATACTTTACTTTGTAAACATACTACATTTTCCTTACCCATTCATTCAGTGGTGGATATCCAGGCTGTTTACAATTTCTGGCTATTATGCATAGAGTAGCAATGAACATGATTGATTAAGTTTCCCTATAGTTGAATATCTAGTCTTTTGGGTATGTATCCGAGAGTGGTGTTTCTGGATCTTCAGGAAAATCTTTTCCCATCTTTCTGAGAAACCATCACACTGATGACCACAATAGGGCTGCAAAAGTTTTCACTCCCACAAACAATGAATGAATGTTCCCCCGACCCCACATAATCACCACCATCAACTGTCATTTGTTTTATCAATCCAGGATATTCTGATTAGTTTTAGATTAAGTCTCAATGTAGTTTTGATTTACATTTTCCTGATGACTAACGATGTTGAACATTTCTCTAAGTAGCTCTCAGTTAATTGTGTTTCCTATTTTAAGTTTTATATTTAAATCTGTACCCCTTTTTAAATTTGGTTGTTTTCTTAATGATCAGTGTGTTGTTTCTGTTTAGTTTTGAGTTCTTTCTATATTTTGGATATCAGTTATCTATAGGATATAGAATTGTTAAAAAATATCTTCTCTTTCTACAAAATGCTGCTTTTTCCAAATGAAGGTGTCCTTAGATTTGCAGAAGCTTTTCAGATTTTTGAGCTCACATTTATTAATAGCTGTTCTTGGTGCCTGTGATATCAAAGTTCTGTTCAGAAAGCCTTTTCTTGTACCAATGAGTTCAAGGCTATTCTTCACTTTCTCGTCCATCAGGTTCAGTGTATCTGCTTTTATGTTGATGTCTTTGATCCATTGGGAGTTGTGTTTTGTACATGGTGATAGGTATCTAATAAAAATGATATTCTTATACTTTATACTCTAAGAATGTGAAAATTTAAAATAGTATTCACAATTAAATGTTCCTGCAAAGATTTCCATACAAAAATCAAAATTACCTGCCTCATGGAACCTGACTAAAGTGGAGCTCAAAGTTAAAGACATCATGATCAAAATATCTCCTTTATTATTTATTATTATTGACTGTACTGTATATACCTCACCTTAGTATATTAACTATAAAGTCTAAAGATAATATGGATGGTAGTAGTTTCAAGATTTTACTAATCATTATAGATAGTATATGATAATAAGGGCAACCATTTTATTAATTAACAGGTAAAGCATCAATATCAAATAATACTGATATTTGTAAACAAGTGGTTTCTTTAGACCCACCTAAATTGATTTGTCTATCATACCTTGATTTAATCACTGTAGCAAATTTAAAGATAAAAAAATTATTTAAAATTTTTAATTTATCAAAAAATAATAGTCAATATCAGCTAAATAGTGATCTAGCCCACTGGTAGCATTCTTTCTGAGCATGAATGAGGCTATGGGGTAAATAGCTATATTAAAGTTCTCACATTTCATCCATTTTTTAATATTTATTGACTCTACATTTTTCTTTGCTCCCTTCCCTACATCTCCCCTCCCCTTCAACTCACCCAAGGTCCCAATTTACTCATCTTGTCTTTTTCTACTTCCCATGTAGATTAGCTCTATGTATGTCTCTCTTAGGGGCCTCATTGTTGCCTAAGTTCTCTGGGACTGTAAATTGTTGGCTGATTTTCTTTGCTTTATGTTTAAAGACCACTTATGAGTAAGTACATCTGATAATTGTCTTTCTGAGTCTGGGTTAGCTCATTCAAATACAAACAGAATACCAACTAGAAAATGCTTTGGAATTAACTAGCTGTCGTTGTTTGGTACTGTACTAAAATGGAGGTTATTGTAATACAATGTAATATGTAAGAAGAGTTTAGCATCTGTCCTTAAAAACTAAAATTCTAGAAATCATAGGATATTTGAAAATATGTGCTACTATTTAGTTTTGTTTCAGCCAACCCATTTCTGAGCTAATGAAGAAAGTTAATCATTTGCACATAAGCCCAAAAGAGAGAGAGAGTGGGAGAGGGAGAGAGAGAGAGAGAGAGAAACAGTCAGATAGACAGAGAGACACAGACACAGAGAAAGAGACACACAGACAGAATGAGAGAAAATGAGAGCAACAGAGAACTTTAAAAGTAAATGCAGGAAATTAGAACATAAAAGTTTCTAAAGTTAAAAATGACCACAACTAGTTATATGAATAGAAAAGTCTTCAGAAAAGAAATAATTAGGATTGCCTGAGTACCCAAATATTGTGAAAAAATTAAGGGGGTAATTATTAATTTTTAATACTAAAAATCTTGGCTTCATTTTTGGAGCCAATTAACTATAGAAAGGATCTCATGAATAATTTTGTTTATTTTCCCATAGAGAAAAAATAATTGTCAAGGTGAATACAAAAGCTACACATCTGTCTTCACAAGGAAAAGAGAAACAATCGCATGAGATCTTATCAAAAATATGATATTATTCACAATTAATAATGAAACACTAAACTCTGTCTAATGAAAGAAAATAAAAATGACTACTCACAATAAAATATTTTAATTCATCATTGATCAAACTGGGCTAATGATGACTGAAATCATGATCATTCATTCTGCAAAATATTAAAGTCTTAACAACTCAATTCCTTAAGGATTTTTAACTTTAGCGATCAATTAGTGATAAAATACACATTTGGGCAGTGTCTGCAGGAACCAATGTAAGATTGTTTATAAAGATAAATTACATATTATACATAAACAAATCTCCTATTTGGAGGTTGACTTAAAGAAAACATAATTAAGGCCTGGTGGTATAGGTCTGTTTGAAACATTAAGGCAATCTTGATCTACAGATTGGTTTCAAGACCAGCAGGAGCACCTTGATGAGACCAATTAAAAGTAAAGAGATAGAATAGATAGAATATAGCTCAGTACCATACACAAGACCCAAGGCTCAATTCCAATACTGCAGAAAGAGAGAGAAAATACATTCAAATTTTACATTATGGCTTCAACTATATTAGTATGAGTGTGTAAAAAGCTATAATTAAAAACTTAAAATATATACAGTAGGCTTGCAAACATTCATTAAGTCCTGTGTTTAGATATTTTAAAATATGTAAAGCTACGGCCTAACACAGCAAGATCTGAGTAGATATGTTTACTTACCGCATTTTTAGTCCTCAAACTTTTCTCAATTGTGTTTTTGAAAAGATGTAAAATAAAGGAATAAAGAAAATAAAGAAATTTTATAAAACTTGGTTTTAAAAAACAATGTATATTTAGTGAAATGTGTTGAATTTTTTAACAGGGTACTGAATTGAAATGTACTGAGAATTAAATTGGCTGAATATAATTGAAATACTAAATCCAAACTAAAGTTGGTTATGGTGACAATCTGAAAAGCTTTGACATGTCATTGCAGTGCAGAGGAACTTTTGACCTCTGTATCTGTTTCATGCTCACCATGGTTCTGAAAAGGAGGTCATTGAATCAATGTAAAACACAATTGCATCATTCCCAATGTTCCCTCAAACCTCAGAAACATTGGCCTGCATTTACTTTCAGATATGTAAGCTCATGACACAATACAGAATAGCTCATGCAGATTTTCTAAGATTCTGCATTTGAATAATGGCAGTGTGTGGGCAATGGGATATTTTCCACTCGTTATTCAGAAGTCTCAGCACTTCAGGCTCTTTTTTGTACAGGGCCTAAGGCATTTGAAAATATATGAATAGTATTCAGTATCTGTTAGCAAGAAATATTACCATTTCTCTGTGTGAGGTCTTTTCCATGTTAATATTTTATAGAGTAACATTAAATATTGGCTGGTAGCTAAGTATGCAGCCAAATATATAAGAAATTTCACTTACGCTTTATCACAAAGTCCATCTTTGAAAACATAAAGGGTTTATGAACAAATTATTTTCCCATTTGAAGAACGTTTATTTATCTGAGCCATATACTAATCAAAAACTTTGACATAGCCAAGAATATTAACTATATGCACAACTAGATGTATATGAGTCAGTTGCATTAGGAATACCCATCACATCTCTGAACATAAAGAAAATATTAATCCATTATAGAATTCTAAGCCCTTCAAGTCAAATAAACATGAACAGCTAATGTTGTCAACACAATGCAAATGATCTACTAAACACATTGATGCCTGCTTCGTAACAATGAGAAAGATATCACTCTGGAAAAATATTAACATTCCATCCAGAAGTTGTGTAGATGGCAGGCTTTTCTCTATCTTGCCTGGTCCCAATGGACCAGTTTTTCTCCACCCATTGGTACACTCACTAGTTCGTTCCCGCAGCAGCTTACAAAATAACCGCTCTGAGTATTATTTTCAGTTACAATTGTTTGGCCAATGTCTTAGGCTTTTACTGGATAGTTCTAACTATTAAATTAATCCACTTCTATTAACCTGTGTATTGTCATGAGGCTGTGGCTTACCAATGCGGCATGTTACTCTTTCAGTGGCTACATAGCATTTCCTCTCTCTCTCTCTCTCTCTCTCTTCTCTCTCTCTCTCTCTCTCTCTCTCTCTCTCTCTCTCTCTCTCTCTCTCCCTATCTCTCTATCTCTACCTCTGTTCTGATTTCCTGCCTAGCTTTACTCTGCTGAGCCAGTGGACCAAACAGCTTTATTTATCAACCAATAAAAGCAACACATATATAGAAAGACATCCCACACAAAAGCTGGCTTAGTATCTACTTTTTTCAACATGTATCTTAAAGTTTACCTTAAGAATAAAAGGCCAACAATATTAAAAATGAAGTATTTTCCTGCTTTCGTCTACAAAATAACCCGAGCAGTAATTGATTTACATGTTTAAATTTAACTCAGTCAAATTCTGAGTTTATATTTAATTAAAAGAGCTTCTAAGTCACTATCTGCTACTTATAGGTTTCTTTATAAGTACAATACACATACCCAATGTAAATTTAGAGTTTCTCTATGGTGTTAATTTGGAGTCATCAATTTCTTCTGCTTTATATTATAGTTTACTTGCCAGTCGAGGTTAATGAAAGTGGGAAATTATGTATCTTTTATGTATAAACTTTATGATTATCTTACATATAATAAAGAATTTATTTAATCACATTAAAATAATAAGTTGTCTCCAAACTGAGAGGCTGAGGACCCAGCAGTTATTTAGTCCCTGAGGCTGAGGTTTCAGCAGTAGGAGTAGTCCTACAGTGTCCATATCACATTGGAGAGGCTGACAAACTGGTAATTGCCTACTCTAGTCGACTGTGCACCTCTGCCGTCCCAATATGAAGTCTGAAATCTGTTCGTGTCTTGGAGAGCCCTTTTATTTAGTCAGCCGTGGAATCCTGGAAATCCTGGCTGTCATAGCAGGGAAGAAACAGCAACAGCAGCAGCAACAGGGTAACTCAACATGGCAACAAGCGGGAAGGCCAAAAAAGCCTCTTCTATCTGTGATAAACTGTTTTTGTCTTGGCCTCTACTGAAAGGTGCTGATGATACTTGGGATTGGTTTTACCGTAATTAATGTAATCAGGGCAAGTTTTCAGGTGAGGCTTACTACTCAGGTAATTCTAATCCGTGACAAACTGACATTAAAACCAGCAATTACATTATTTTCTTTATGATAAACGTAACGGGGAGGAAAATGTGTGAAAAAAATGAGGTGAGCCCATTTCCTTGGCAAAGAACAGCGACCACAGTTTTCTGTTACAACTTTCAAGCAAGGAATTTTCTCAGAGTTACCTGGGACTTGATAGTCTTAGAATGCACAAGAGATTTTTCTCTGGGATAGGAGCCCATTAGCTCTCCTCGGAAGGCAAAGGGGGAGGGGGGTCTTTTATAGGAAAGCAGAAAGCTGTGAATGCAAAGCTCCTGCCAAAACCTTCCAAAACTCTTTGGAAAACTGAAAATTCAGAAACAATTCAACAAGGGAATGATTTCAGACGGTGTGGATGCTTCCTTTGGAGGTACTTTATATGGCAATTGCAAATTCCTTGGTGCCCAGAAACCAAAGATTTTTGCAAGTAGCAGAGTTCCATTCAATTACTTCAGCAGAAATTATAATCTTATTCAGCAGGTGTATTCAGATTTTTTTTGAGCACATGATCAGTTCCCAAAGCTTCTTCAAATGCTGGAATACTGAATTGAGTGTCTACCTTGATCCTTTGGCTCTTCTCCTGTTTAGTTCATTTATTATTATTTTTTTTCTTTTTTATTTTACAAACCAACATCAGCTTCTTCTCCTAACGCCCACCCCCTCTCCTTGCTGCTCCCTGTCCACTCCTCAGAGGGGCTAAGCTCAGAGGGGCTAAGGCCTCCTCTGAGGAGTCAACAAAGTCTGGCATACCAGGTTGAGGCAGGACCAAGTCCCTCCTCCATGTATCAAGGCTTAGCAAGGTGGTTGTTTCTTATCAGAATCTTGTTATCTGCCTCAAAAGTAACTTAGTATCTACTCTTTCACATATATTTGTATTTCTTCATGACACTAATCACTTTTGATATTACTTTGTCCAAGGACTGATGGGTTTATGGCTTGTCTTATTTATCTGCTTATTTAAGTGTCTACAATATTTAAAGTAATCAGTAAAACCATTAAGTGCAAAACAGAAGCGAGCATATACTAAGAATTATGTAAGCCAGTGGGGTGGGTGCCTATAATTGTCAACTAGACACAGTTCTGAGTCATTAGATTAAGTTGGCCTATGGATATGTCCATTGCAAAAAATTTCTCAATGCTGCTAGTTTATGTGGAAAAACTCAGACCAAAGTAGGTAGGCTCGTTTCCTGGGCTTTGGCTCTGGCCTGTATAAGTGCAGAGAGGGGTCTAAGCCCAAATAGACGCAGGTGAACTCATTTTTCTCTCTGCTCAATTGTGTATATGACTGTTCCTTTAAGTTCTCAAGTTCATGCCTTGACTTCCATATGAAGAAGGTTCTGTAGCCTAGAATTAGGAGTCAAATAATCTGCTTCCTCCTTAAGTTGCATTTGTGAGATTATTTCATCACAATGAAAAAAAAATGAAGCAAATACAACAAATATGTTCGAGTAAAATATATGAATAATATAAGGGGAAAATGAAATGGAGTATAAAACCAGAAGACTTTATCAAATACTAAGTTTATGTCAACATGAACTTTGCATTCCTGCCCAGTGGCTGTTTCAGAGGACATATTTTTCCAGCATTTCAGGGGTAGAATGAATAGAGTTAGCAGGAAAAGGAAAGGAGGCTCTGTGTTTCAGGATTGTGATTAAGTGAGCCAAGCAAATATACATATTAATATGAATCCGCTTCTGCTGTGTTCAAAGGTGAGTGAGTCCTGGTGAGTTTATATTTTCTGTGCTATATTACAGCATATATGTGGAATTCAAATGAGAAATGAATGTAGAAATATCATAAAATGCAAGGGATTACATTTTCTTGCTTTCTGTAATAAAAGAAATAAAATATAAATTCTTCCGGAGTAGAAAGAAAAGCAATTTAAGATACTAATTAAATAGACTACCACTGGTGTATTTTCCATTACCATCTGGTTCCTCTCAGTCTATGAATTTAGTCAGGAAAACAGCAAGTAAGAGAGTTATCAGAACTAGGTCTTTTGTTGATCTTCTGATAAAGTGTATCCTGAGGAAAATAGTGTTCTTTTTTAAATGTCACACATAATCGTGCATATCCAGAGTAAATGAGCCAGTAAATGGGCTGGCATTAATAATTACACTGACAGGCATGCAATTTCAAGTGTGGACTAATAACATGATTGATAATTTTCAGATAATTAAATTTAAAATTATAAAAGAACTTTAAACAAACGTGACTTGTAGTTTTTATGTTTAATTAAGCATATGCCAAATGTATGATGATTTATTTCACGAGTAACTATTTTAAATAGGCATGCTATGTAAAACAATTGAATGTGGAATATTAGTATTGTGGGGCATTATTCATCTGTATAGGTCAAAATGATGGTTTCGTGTGTATAAGTTCTTTACCTTTATTTTATTATTATCTAACACCTACATTTACTTGTGAATTATTTAAAACTTGACTTATAAAATCTTTTCTGAATCTTTATCAACATGAATTTCAAAGCACGTCAACAAAAAGAAATTTAGAAACTAAAAGGAAAAAATAAAGAGGGGGCGAAATAAAACCATGGCGACAAGGAGAGTGAGAAGATATGACTCCTAAACGGAATATGGTATTCTGGCTGGGACCTGTGTGCTGCCAAAGGACAGTAGGACAAAAGGAAAGCTAAATAAATTACAGGCTTTGTTGAAAATTAACATAAAGTATTATTGAGTCCTCAATTGTGACAAAGACACCACACTAACAAAATTAATCCTGTAACTAGCTGGCTGTGGGGCACACATGAATTCTGCACCATTATTGCAGGGCTTTTGTAAATTTTAAAATTTTAAAAGTGTTTTAAAATAAAGTATATATTAACAACATAGGAGAAAATCAGTTTAAGGTACATCATTAATCTGTACAATTACAAATCAAAAGTGGGTTGTTTTCAAATGGGTAAAGAGCATCAAAATCACTCTGACTGTGAATAGCATATACATATATGAGAATTTTTTTAAAAACTCTCAATATGGCAGAGCATTTGGGTATAAGACGTCTCTGAAAACACACTATATGTCAAGCAGCTCTCCATGAGGACTAGTGATTAACCTTGCGGATACATGTACCAACAGTTTTCTCCAAACTCTGGCCTGAGCTGGCTAATGGTGTAAATTGGATAAAGAAAAATGATCCATTTTCTGGCAAACAAAAACAAAACTATGCTTATGATTGGTCTAGTGTAAAAGTCTTCCAGGAATGTGTGACTACACAACAGATGTTAGTTGGTAGCTTTTCAGCAGGTGAATTCAGTCACACCCAACTTTGTCATGAGTAAAATAAGAACTGATGTGAATCAGGTATACAAGTGAGAACGGTGATCAAGTGAAGTGACCCTACATACAAGAAGAAAGAAATAAAGCCAATTCTAAAACCAAGTGTGGTATTCTTAGACAAGAGAATGAAGGGGGAAATAACGGACTGAGTCACAGCCACAGTCTGCCTGTGAAAGAATTGTACATGATGGTAACACTCTCCAATGTTCTCTTCTTCACTGAATGCATTCCCAATCACCTGTATTAAACTTATACCTTGTATCACCTTCCCCATACCACTTGATTAATCCTTCTTTTCTAGAGTGAGCAGAATGTTTTATTATTATTAATAAGGTGCTTATTCTTCCAGCCAAAAGAACTCTTCCAGTCTCATGCTTCAAGATTACTATGGCTACTAGGCATTCCTATTGCCTCAGCTCTCTAGTTAGCATAGTCTTAATTACCACTGGCATTAGCTGCTTCTTACCTCCTTGGCACTGTCTGAAGCACTCGGAAGAGAAAGTCCTACACCTCACCTGGAAAACAAAATAGAGCCAACTGTGTGAGTTTGGTGAGGGAAAGATTCTTCTCTCCCCTCCTACCTGCAGCAGATGGGAGACCTGACCCAACTCCTCAGCAGTCACAGCGTTCCGGAGAATGGGGCCTCGCCTGGGCGACAGAGTAGAGTTAACCCTGTATAAGGAGCATGGGAGAAGTACCCCCAATTGACTGAGGTAAACGGGAGAACTGGCTCTGAGGTCAAAGATGGGAAAGCTGTTCCTGCCCCTCCCTGGCTCCAGCACTCAGGAGATCAAGCTCTGCACCTCATCAGGGCAGCGCAGCAGAACAGACACTGTTGAAGGAGGTGTGGATAAGCCAGCTGCAACACTGCGGAAAGTGAACCCTGCATCTCTCCTGGACAGTACAATAGAGCTGGCCCTGAAAGTGTAAGTGTGGATCCTGAGGGATAAAATCAGGAGGTCTGGCCCTTCCCCTTGCTCATTGCTGCAAGGGGTGAACTAGCCAGGGCATTGCTGGAGAGCTCACCCTGGTGGTGAGAAACGGGGGAGAACTGGTGGGCTGATAAATCCTGCAACTACCTAGGCCCTGAATCAGAGTTATGAGTTGGTCCATCGCAACATCCACCCCATTAATGATCTGATGGAGCAAGTGACTATGTCAGTCCTGCAGACCCAAGGCAGGACCTCCATGACACAAGGCAATAATGGGATATCCAAGAGGAGTTCCAGTGAGGACCCAGTACTGATAGTGTAGCAGAAACCAGAGTCCTTGAACCAGACCAATGATTCTTTGCAGTGAATAACTTGCACATAAACATATATGGATAAAAGGATTTATTCAGTTTCACACTATAGCTTCCATAAAGAGAATTTCCCTCTTTCTTTTCTTTTGCCTTCTTTTTATCTCTTAAATTTATTTTATTGGGGGAGTTGTAAATGCAGAGGATAGATACGAAAGTATGGGAAAGGAATGGGATTGAGAAGCATGGTGTGAGAGACACAAAGAGTAAATAAAGAGAAAGTTAAAAATATTTGGATGGGCGACGGCGGTGCACACCTATAATACCAGCACTCTGGGAAGCAGAATAAAGCAGATCTCTGTGAGTTCAAGGCCATCCTAGTCAACAGAGTGAGTTCTAGGACAGCCAGAGGTACACAGAGAAACCCTGGCTTAATAAACCAAACAAACCAACGCAAAATATCAAAAAATAAAAAAAGATATTTGTTAATAGAGAACCATCCAGCGAACAGTGAAAGGAATGCAATGTACTCAGCCCTAAATGGGACATCTATACATCTATGTCACACACACACACACACACACACACACACCTCCTAAGGCTCAAGGGCCATCACGAAATAGAGGGTGGAAAGATGTTAAGAGCAAAAGGCAGTAGATGACTATAATGAAATGGTGTTTGCTGAAAACAGCAGGGCATTTGCACATGCAAACTTAGAGCAATGTGAGAATATGTGCAAAATCTGCACAAGAAAAGTCAGACCAAGTAACAGCACAGTAAACAGAGGTGAACATGAGTCCCCTGTCTATGTAAAGTGCTATTATCAATTGATGGCCAGTATTTTTTTAACAATCCAGTCCCTGAGAAGTTTCCTATCACCTTTAGATGACTCTACACCCATGCATGTACTAGCAGTGTGATGGGTATTTGGTGCTTAGACAAGAAATGAACAGCAGATCAAATTGGGAGGGAATAGTGTAGGTGGCACACTTGGAGGGACTTGTCAAGACACACTTTACATGTATGAAGTTTTCAGACAATAAAAGAAAAAATACATTATCCTTTAGATGCTAATTACTTCAGAAACAGCTTTCTGATAGATAAAATTCATATTATTAATAAAAATTTACAAAGCTGTGAGCCCATGTATTCAGTCCTTTTCAATAATATCATTATAAGAATGTAATGATGGTGATAGTATTTATTGCCTATTTGAATTTTAAAGATTCCCAGTAAGAATAAAGAAAAAGAAATATTAAATAAGTTGTCAGACATAGATATAATCACAATAAATATGAATGTATTAATAAAAATTAAGAAACTATGTAAATTCCAGCCATGTGTTCTGTAGGAGACAATATGGAAGAGTAAAGATGCTTGGAGTGAAAGGAAACATTCGCTACTTGCAGGAAGTAGTTTCAGTAGAAACATTTTCAAACACATTCTCTCAGCTTTCCTTAGCCAGCTGAACACTGATTTCCTTCAAATGGCAATTTGTCAAACTTAAAACTACATTTTCCAAGCTCCCTTGCAGTAGGTGTAGCCAATGAAGCATAAACTGCAGCTCCAAGGAAATCTCTTTAATAGAAGTTCACTCAGTCGGAAGGAAGACCCATTTTGCACTTCCTGCCATTTTCTCTCTCTGATGCCTGGAATGTGGATGTGAGCTGAAGGCAAAAATGAAAGCAGCATGCTCAAAGGGATATCAGGAGAAGAGATAAGGCATTGTTTCAAGGTAATTGAGGGCTGCCATTTTAGCTCTGTATGGCCTGGCTCCAGAATAAATAAATAAATGGATAGATGGATAGATGGATGGATGGACAGACAGATGGACGGACAGACAGGCAGACAATAGATAGATAGATAGATAGATAGATAGATAGATAGATAGAAGTAAAATAATGAATAGCCACAAGACAGTTCACATGGTTTTTGGTAGCATACAGCTATATAATCATACAGCTATATAATAAGTTCTAAGTGGTATATAGATAAAATCATCAAAGACTGCTAGAGTGTAACTAAATATCACCAAATTATACCAGGCATCTATTGATGACGAAAGCATCACAACAGAAGAAAATCTTAACCATTAATATTTTTTATCATTTTTTTACATTATTTGTGTCAATTAGTTAAATAGCACACAAGGGTAATATGTCCAATAGCCAACATTGCAAAATCACCTGGAAAATCTTCATTCATATGCTTTGCTAAGTCCAGTCTAATCTTAAACCTTAGATGTCTGCCAGAAAATCCACATGTAGCCTCTCTATATAGTCTCCTGTGATCAGTTAGAACATTATCTCAGCATGCAAGTCCAGAGAAATGTTATTGCTGTTATAATCTTGTCTCAGAATTCCAAGAGTAATACTACCTCAACAATCACGTTTGCCAAACTCAAGGACAGGGAATTAGGACATATCTAAAAAGAGGTCTGCCAAATCACATTCTAGCAAGAATATTAAATCTAAGAGATATTGTCACTATTACCTTTCCTAAAAAAATAAATAAACATATAAATAAAATAAAAATGGAGTCATGAAATATTTGACAGTATAGAAAGGCATTTTAATTGATTTATTTTTATTTTATTATTTTTTGTTTGTTTGTTTGTTTGTTTGAGACAGGGTTTCTCTTTGTAACAGCCTAGCTGTACGGTAACGAGATTTTGTAGACCAGGCTGATCTTGAACTCACAAAGATGCACCTGTCTCTGCCTCCCAAGTGCTGGTATTAAAGGCATGTGCCACCACTGCTTGACTTAATTGAAATCTTTATGCCTCGTTTACCTAGTTTTACCATACATCTAGAGCAATTGGAAAAACCAAGGGAAAATTAATAAATATACTATCAGCACACGGAAGTTAAAAAAATTCTCACAGCAAAATATAGGTTAGTTTAGAATATGAAACAGTGAAAGTAACCCAGATTTGAGTCACACTAAATATAAAAACTGAAATAGGTGATTATATAAGAGACTGTAATTTTAGGGAATGAATATATGTAATTAATTAATATATTATATATGACTATTTAGGAAATGAATATATATTTACATATAGGTATAGATATATGATAACCATAGGAAATCTCAAAATGTACATGAATCTATATAGTTTAGATGATGTGTTCTAATCCAAAAATATTTGTCTGAACTAAAAAGACAATTAAAAATAATCTCAAAATACTTTACATTTTAAATACGCAGATACTTTCAAAGATTCCTGAATCAAAGAAAATACTTTACTGTGGGATATTGTTTACTTTGTGTGTATATATGCCACTATGATTGGTTTAATAAGCAAGCTGATTGGCCAATAGCTGAACAGGATAAAGTTAGGTGAAAAACCAAAATGAGAGTGATGGAAAGAAGAAATACAGCATCAAAGGAGATGCAATCAGACACAGAGGAAACAGGGCATGTAGAAAAGATATGAGTCACATGACAAAGCATAGGTAATAAATATGGGTTAGTTTAAATGTGTTAGCTAATTACAAGCCTGGGCTATTATCTGAGCATTTATAATTAATATTAAGTTTCTGAGTGATTATTTGAGAGTGACTGCTGACACAGGAAAATGCTACCTACAAATGGCTTTCCAATGTGGAGCTGAAATTTCCCATTAGACCTGAAAAAGCTTTCAACAGATTCTAAACACACAAACACAGAGTCAAATGCAACTTCTTAGTCTCGTGTCTTTCATGTCAGCTGTGATACAAAGACATCTCCTGGCAGCTGGTAACACATCATGAGCTAAGCCACATGTAGGGTCCTGCAATCTATCACATAGGACACAGTATAGAAAGGAGTCCACCAGCCACCTGCTATGTGGTGAGTGGATTTAGGGTTTTCTAATGCGGACAAAAAGGGTTACAGAAATTTAGTAAAGATAGATTTAGACAGAGAAAAACTTCTAAATAAGTTACAGTGTGTTAAAAAATCATATATAGGCTTGAGAGAGAAATGAGATGGTATAGACAGTAACAAAAAAGGAAATACACAGTTTTAAAATAATAAAGTACTTAAAATGGCTTAAAAGAAGTAAAAGAAATAAGTCAAGTGAAGATGGGAAATACATAGAGAACTTTGATCTTATATGTTATTGTGTTGTCTTTAAATCTTTTGGCTTATAAGAGACTATGGATAATGAAAACTGATAGATAAATCAATCTATGTATTTCAAGAATATCTTGACTTCAAATTTTAAGTCAAAATTATGTTTCTTTCACAGGAAATGAGAAGCTATGGACTCATTCCAGGTTAAAGAAAATCAAGTTTGATCAAGAAAGACCCCCTGAAAAAATTATAACTATAAACATAAAAATAAACCTAAAATACTATAAAACACAAAATATATTTTACCTATTCAACCACAAAACAAAAAACCATTGTTGACTGACTTGTATACAATTCACAGTCTATATTGTATTAATGCAGATATTGTGTTACCTTTAAAAATTTATGTAGTTTGAGAACAAAAGGTCCAAACACCAATAAAAATAGATGGCCCAGGTGATCCAGCATCCAGAACAGTTCTAGAATGCTGATTAAGGTGATCCAACCTCACAGGACACTGCAAAAAGACTTTCTCAAGGTTCCTCCAAAGATATCTAGTGCCCTAACCAATAGGAAGTAGAACACTAAGTAGTCTGGAAAACCATATTTGCATTGCCCAAAGATTGATATTTATTATTATTTATGGGGGGTTAGTTAAAAGTTTTTATTGGTAATGATCAAAAAAAAAAAAAACTGGACATAGGAGATTAGAGTCAGTGATCTTGTTCTAAAAAGAAAAACAGGGGATATAGAAATGATAGCATAAAAAGATTATTGGATCTACTTTTAAACCAAAAGGCAACTACTAGCCTTAAATATTTTATATTGGTATGTGTTTTGTTTTATTGATACAAATTTAAAGTTATTTTTGCTATTACATATGTATATTTCTACCCTTGTTGGGGGTATTATGCTTTTGCAACTCATTTAAAATGTATAATAAAGAAATATAAATTGATAGTCTTCTATAATAGTAAAACCTATAATAATGGTAGATGTGTTTACAAGGCCATAAACAGATATATCTAAATAGATGGTCTTCAAACACTTCAAAACCTACAGAATATAGCATTTACTATCTTTAATAACCTAAGACTTTTTATAAGTGTGATATGTCTGCTCCTGACAACATCAATCTACTTCAGAAAAGATAATGGGCATAATTGGCATCAAAGAAATGCAAATGGAGTTTGCTTTCATTGTGGAAGGAGTTAGCCACTGGAAAAGAAGTTGCTTTTGTCTCAGCTGCTGACAGTATGGTGACCAAATTGTACCAGTAAGACACAAAAGAAAGTGACTGCCTAACTTTGCCAAGACAATAGAGAAGAGTCTTTCAAAATTCCCTGCTTCTCAGAAATGTCTGTCAGATATACCAGGCCTGTAAGCCCAAATTAGATGTCCTAATATTGCAGAACTTTAGGTGAGTGTCCAGGAAATGAGATGTCTCTGTCATTAGGTAACATTATACCCTTCTGGGAACTTTGATAAAGTTCAAAACTAGATAGTCATAATTAAAGTTTTTCTTAGTTATAATAAAAGGTAGATTAGATATAAAATTTTAGACTCACAAAAAATAGATAGAATATTTTCTCTAATTTTGTTAAATACAATGAATTAGAAATTGTAACTATAATTCTTACTTGATAACTGTTTTTGTTGCATGTTATTTTACCATGTCAAAGTTAAAACTTTCATTTTTAAACAAAAACATGGAAATGTGGAATATTCCTTTATACTATGTAAATATATGTCCCTCTCAATGGTTTAATAACAAGACCAATAGCTTAACAGGATAAAGTTAGGCAAGAAAGCCAAACTGAGAGTGATGGAAAGATGTGTGGCATCACAGGAGATGCCAGCAGACACAGAAAAAAAACAGGCATGAATCACATGACAAAGCATAGAGAAAAATATAGTTCAATTTAAATGTAAAACTTAGCAAGTAATAAGCCTCAGCTATGGGCTGAGCATTTACAATTAATATTAAGTTTTTGTGTAATTATTTGAGAGTGACTGCTAACACAGGAAAACTCTGCCCACACTTTACTGAAAAACATACTAGACATAAATATATTGTTTCATCTCAAAGTACTGGGATTCATCAAAAAGAGATTAAAAAATTGTAGATTGGGGCTGGAGAGATGGCTCAGTGGTTAAGAGCACTGGTTGCTCTTCCAGAGGTCCTGAGTTCAATTCCCAGCAACCACATGGTGGCTCCCAACTATCTGTAATGAGACCTGGCACCCTCTTCTGGCATGCATACATGGAAGAAGAATGTTGTATACATAATAAATAAATAAATAAATATATCTATAAAAAATAAAAAAATAATAAAAAATTGTAGATTGAAAAATATCATTTCTGCACAATAGAAGATAGACTAGTAACTAGGGTTTAAATCATACAGAAATCAGAGGTTAATAAATCTAGATCAATGTTCATTCCATAAATATTACCAGATTATGAATGTTGTTGAAGACCATCAATGATAGCAGAATGATAACACGACCTTTCTTCTTAAATAGATTTAAGAAAATGTAAATCAAAATCATTTTTTTATTGTTTTCTGCTTCCTCTGTTACTTCCTCATTCTTTCTTTTCTTATCCTTTTTTATTATTCTTCCTTGTTTCATTCTTTGTAAAAATGTGGCTGATGAATTTAAAATCTTAATAGGAATAAATATTACCAAGTTTATTCCCATACTTCTTGAAGAGGAAAACAAATTTAGAAAAGTTGAATTTATAGCCATCAAGATTAAAAGAGCAAGGTTGTTTTTTTTTTAAAAAAAAATAGCAGTGTTTTCAGTCATAAGAAAGTTGATTAGACATCAAAAATGGAAAAAGATCCAACACTGAATATCACTGCCAAATGTAGGGCAATCCATTTGGTGTTAGATCCACTGACATCCACACTAGAAGAAACTGAGAACCTAAGGCATGCTGTCACATAATCCATAAACTTTCAAGCTTTTCTTAGGTGTATAGCAAAAGTGAGGGTCATAAACATATATGACCCCAAAAAGTAGGATTAAGCCAATAATGTAATAAAAAAATGTAGATGTCTTGAAGCAGTTTTCAGAGAAAGTTTAATAGCTTTTTGTAGTATGAGCAACTTTGTTAGTAAGGAAAAAATATAAAGTAAAATCACAGTGAGATTCAATTATACCTTAATATGAGCAAGTGAATATATAGACATATAGATGATGATGACATTGATAGATGATAGATAGATAGATAGATAGATAGATAGATAGATAGATAGATAGATAGATAGATGATAGAGGATGCTGAATTGGAAACTACAGAAACTATCCTACAATATTGATTAGAATAGAAATGTATACAATTTATTTCAGAAAGAATTTAAAAAATCCAATTACAAAAATAAAAGATCTATAGAATCTGAGAACAATTCAATCTTCTTCCCTGTATGAGCCAATATATATGCAGTTATTTTATAATTAAATTAAGCTAAAATGTCAGAAATAAAGCAATAAAATACAATCAATTTATGGGAGAATATTTATAACACAATTTTATTTCTACCAAATAAAAGACCACTTATGAAAATCCAATGATAGGCTCTTTTAGAAATATTTCTGAAACAAACATGATTAAATTTTAAAAAATAATAAATATAAGATCCATATTAATTGATATCTGACAAAGTGTCTCAAAACATATCAAGAAAGGGTCTGAAAGAGGCTTCAGCATTACTGGAAATTGATTTATTGATATTCATTTTTATTCATTTATGACTCTTTTCTACCAATAATTTTATAATAAAAGGTATATTTCCTCAAGCAATCAATTTTATTAAAATAATGGTTTATTTTCTTTTATCCTGATTTTATTGTATCTAAAAAAAAAACATATGTTTTTTTCATTTTATAAACCAATCCCAGTTCCCACTCCCTCCCCTCCTTCCATTCCCTCTACCTTTTTGCTCTCCCCCTGCTCATGCATTCCTCAGAGAGGGTAAGGCACATTGTTTTCGGGACGGTCCTAGGCTCTCCTTACTATATCTCAGCTTAATAAGGTATCCCTCCAAAGAGAGTATGTTCCGAAAAGCCAGTACAAGCAGTAGGGATAAATCTTGGTCCCACTGCCAGTGGTAAGGTCCTAGTTTGATCCTATGCTGCTTCCTTTCTGTCCTGCCAGAATTGGTGAGCTCCCATTAGCTTAGGTAAGCTGATTCAGTGGGTGTCCCCATCATGGTCCTCACCTCTTTGCTAATAGTCTCTCACCTTCCACTCTTCGCCTGGTTTATTTTCTTACAGTTAGAAATACCCCCTTATTGAAACAACATATTAGGTACAAAACCACCTGCTTCTTGATGTACACTGTCTTACTGAGTAAAGCAAACTATCAGAATATAGATTTAATAATGATTGTGACTAAAACATATTATTTTCTATTTCTCACATTATATATATATATATATTACATTCATCTTTCTTTCTCATTTAGAAGGCAGTAAGTGTAATTGGTTCCAATAATGGAAATTAATGGAAAGATAAAAATTGAGTAAAGAATGTACAGTACTAGTTATTTTTGCATACCAGGCAATAGCAAAAATAAGAACTGGTACCTTAGAACTATAGTCTATTATCTACACAGGTTGCAGCTGAAGGATGACTGACAGAACTGACATAACCAGGTCAGAGTGTTCTGGCAGAATCTTCCAAGCAATAACAAAGGCTTAGGATGATCAGGGCCATGTGTCCCTCCTGAGTGGAGCAAGGGACTAGGTCTCATAGCAAGTAGGATAAGAACTCTACATAATCCTAAAGAACTGAAAACTGTGAGATATAGTAAATGATATTTTATTTTATTTATTTATATTATTATTTTAAAATGTAGAGTACTTCTAAGCTGAAGACTGAATTCCATGCCTAGAATCTACATGGTGAAAGAAAAGAACCAGCTGTACACACACAGAGACATACACACACAAAGAGAGAGAGAGAGAGAGAGAGAGAGACAGAGACAGAGAGACAGAGAGAGAGAGAGGAGAGAGAGGAGAGAGAGAGAGAGAGAGACAGAGAGACAGAGAGACAGAGAGACAGAGAGACAGAGAGACAGAGAGAGAGAGAGAGAGAGAGAGAGCCATGTGTTTACACTTGGGCAAATTGCATTTAATACATTAGCCTGTTGTGGTGTGATACCTAAATCCAAATTAGAGATAAGAAAAACATTAATGTCCATAATAGATAAATATTTATCAGTCCTAATATGAACCATATTTCCAATAAAAGGGGGGGAGGAGCACTGTTTATAAACAAGTTAAAGTTTTACTAATGCAACAAGTACCATCTACTTTTAGTAGTACACAGGAAATAAACATGAAACTGATATATAAGATTTGAAGGCCAAAGACTGCAATAGGGGCGCTATGGACAAGGAAAGCCTAGCAGAGAAACATTGGTTTTTCTGAAAGATGATGGAAAAAGAAAGTCTTTCCATGTGTTTCCCAGAGGCAGAATTTTGGCAAGGTGTACTTAAGGCGGAGCAAAGCACCCAAAGACAGACAGAATATTCAAAGAAGCGAGAAAAGCATCAGTGTCAAGGCAGAATAATTAGTTTCAAGAGGTAGCAAAGATTGGCATGATGCTCCTAGAAGGCTGCAGAAAGAATCTGGATTTTGTTTGCGGTAGAGTGAAAAGCTGTTAAGTTTTGAAATAATTATCATAATCCATTCTACATTCTGCCGCGTGTAGATGATGGGTCAGTGGTGATGAATATTAGAAGCGATGCTCTGAGGGCGCTTGCGGTTATCCAGGTAAAAAAGCATGGCAGTCCTAACTGAAGCTGGACAGAGACGTGTCACAGAGTCATCTGTAGGAATAAAGAAAGGAGGCCTACTAGAGATATCGACTGGGAAGCTGTTCTCTTTCACCATTTGACTGTTTATCTGAAGTCGTGGAGGGTAGAATCCAAGACTTATCCAGAAGGTCTGCAGCATGCTAAGGATACACATAGGAAGAAATTATGGAAAATAGAAGTGAGTTTTACTGAAGTAATAGTTTTACAAAAGGAATAGTTGAGAAGCTACACCTGTGAAACAACTAGGTGTCGGCAAAAGGAAGAGAAGTATAAGACAGAGAGCTAGCACAACGCTGAAGAAGGAACCTGCCATATCCTCACAGCTAGAGATTCACACACTTAGAAAAATAAAAGGCTTTCTGCTTGACACAATAGCAAGGAAACAGAACACACAAGTTTAAAAGTATCAAAAGACATGGAAGCAACTAATTTAAGAAAAAGAGCCAATGGTCTAGAAGTCGTACGGTCACTGCACTGCTGTTCAGAAGTACACGAATGACAGAAGTTAGGTCTGTTTCATGCTAATATACCATCCTTAAATCATGATTACCACTTTGAGAAGGGAGAGCCAAGAAAGGGTTATAATAATAATTCTTATAAACATCACGATAAGTGTGGACAGGCAGACCTACCACTGTGATCGCAAATGCTTCTGCTTGCTTATGAAACGGCATCTCTCTGGTGTTTATTTGTGCTCATGGGATGTTGCCAGCTTTCTGAGAGGGCTCCACGTGGGATAATGGCAACTCTAAGTAGCAGTTCCCATGGCTAGGCGTAAGGTCATGGTGTGCTCACTTGTGGCTCCTAAACAGCTGTTCGTGGAAGCTTGGAGCACTGAACCATTGAGGATATTCAGGGTTGAATTCCGAAGATTAAAACTATCCTATCCTCTCTGATATTTCCTCCCTTCTCTTTATTCCACTGACAGAAGGGCATAGCTAGATTTTTTCTCATTCTATTTATAATTTTAGAATTTTGTACATAAACTACACCACTGCTTCCCCCTCTAAATCCTCCCAGAACTCTGAACTGCATCTCCCTCCCAACTTCATTTCTGCCCTCTTTCCACAGTCCACTGAGTCCCATTAGTACTGCCTATATGTGCACGAATGTAGGACCACCCCCTGAGCATGGGTAAATTTCTTGAAGTAAAGTGACTCTCCATCATGGGACTTTCTCACTTAAAATAGCTCAAAGATTCCGCAGTCACTAGCTCTTAAGTTTGATTTACATCAGAACAACCTTTGGAAAGTATATATTTAGAGCTCCTTTAAACAACTTTACACCACAATTTCAGGAGATCAGATTATTCATCTTAATAGTTATGTTTCTGAAAATAATCAGTGCAATTAATAAAAACTTCTATTCAGAGCTTTTATTACATATTAATATATCAAGATAAATGAGATTTTTAAATCTTCCATCTCTGGTCCATAATTATTTTTCAAGTCATATGCCACTATCCCATGCACCTAACTTGAGCTGTAAACACCCTTTTATTTTTTACTTATTTAGATTCTGAACCTTTCACCAAATAGAAACATTAGAAGTTTGATATTCTCATTGTGAAGCTAATTTGCCCTGATGACTCGGCAGATACTAAAAATAAATATAAATCTTTGCTTAAACAACCACTATCCCATTGACAGTCCTGTGTCTTTTTCCTCTATAAGATTTTGTGTGTGTCAAAAAAGAAAGAAATGGTTGTTCTCTACTTTGTGTCTTCAGCATTTATCATAGTTCTGGGTAAGCATGTTGTTTCTTTAGCGTTCATGCAAGCTAAATCAAAAGATGTTGTGTTTGAGTGGATATGATATTTAGTCAAAATGCAACCGTTTAGCACGTTCTTGAAAGGAATTCCCAACTCAGAATTGAGTGGGGGAGGGGGCTAAAGATGAGACTTCACAAAAGATGTGAAAGAAAGAAATCAATGTTTGAAAATTCTTAAGCTCAATTTAAAAACGTTCATATAAGAGTAGAGAAATGTGTCAATCAAGGCTAAGTGTCTATTTAAGGTACAGAAGTGATAAGAGTTAAGTGCTGAAGACACACCAAGGACTGGGAGTGATAGCTCTGACACCATCAGCTTAAGCTCTGGCACTAGCCTTAGGATCCTTGTTAACTTCCTTTACTTCTTCTCACTGGAATTGAAAACGCGAAGACCTCCACTACTTGCCTTGTGCCCTGCAAGCATTGGATAAAATATGAGCCCCCTGACAGGAAATGATAAATCTGAATAGCAAAACTCACGTGAGCACTGGTTTCTCTACTTGTCATCTTGTTGTCAGGGGGGAAGATGGGGTGGATTCTTTAATGGAGTAATATGTTCTGAGACCCAGTTTCAGTAAATTTAAAAAAACAACTACACTGCTACAAAGATTTTAGAAAGGGCAACAACAAATTGCAAAATATTTTACAATGTAAACTCCTCATACTTTTGTGCTCACAGTGTACCTACATTTTCTGATCTTTTATCAGTCTTTCCTTGAAAAATATCTTCAAAATCTAAGCAGGACTAGTGACACTTAGTGGCAGAGAAGTTGGAAAGCATGTGTCAAGTCCAAGGGATCCAATGACCCTTGCCACAAAAAGAAAACAAACCACCTGACAGTGGAGATGGACTATTTTTTTTTTTTTAAATTTGGGATCAAAAGGGACAGGCAAGATAACTGATAAAGTTACCATAAATTTGAAGTCAATTTAAAATATAAGGTGAGTTCTGGGTCAACTTGGACCACAGAATGAGATCCTATCTCAAGAGAGCAAAAAGATGAAATTGTAATTTTGCAATGATTATCCAAATTAATCATATATCTCATTTAAATATTCATTGAATGAATTGTGCACAGCATGTGATCTCAAGGACAATAAAGGAATATGTTCTCTTGGGTAATAGAATTTAAACCAAACAATGTTTTATCTGCCAAATGTCTAAGTGGTACTGCTTGATATCTGAGTACAAAATGGTTTATTACTATATTCATATGTTTCTTGAGTTTTACGTTCTCCTCAATGGAAAATAATGCTATTTATTTATGTTCTTATGAACTTTACTTCAGGCCAAAACTTTTCATATCACACTGATGAGATAATAATAATAATTTTAGAGAATCATATTCCTTGACTATGGAAAAATAATTATGATTGAAAGTACTACTTTTTTCTTCCAGTGCATTACTGTTACTACTCAGTGGCCACCAGGCAATGTACGCATCACAGACATGTGGCAGTTGCAGAGAAGAGATGTTCAGCATCTTGAGGAAGCACATGAGTTATTATGAAAGAGAGTGAAACCCGGCCCACATGTACAGTACTGTGTGATGAGTGTGCTGAGTGATACACAAGTATAATTAAGTGAAACTAATGTCTTGGTTACAAAAGGGGAAATCACAAACATGCAGATCTTTACATTTGAATCTTGTAAGTAAATCAAGCCCTACTTTCAAATGGACAAAACTCAAAGGCCTAACTGTCTCAAAGTGACCAGGTCATGGTATCTCAAGTCATATTCCTTGATTGTTTTAAATGCAGATACCCACCTTCATATTTAAGTAATTTCACCTTGATTCATCTGTTCAAAATAGGCCGAAGCCAGGCGGTGGTGACGCACATCTTTAATCCCAGCACTCGGGAGGCAGAGGCAGGCGGATCTCTGGTAGTTCAAGGCCAGCCTGGTCTAGAAGAGTTAGTTCCAGGACAGGCAACAAAGCTACAGAGCAACCCTGTCTCTAAAAATAAAAAAAAAAAAAAAAAAAAAAAAAAGGCCGATCCCTGCCTTCCTTAAAGGAATATTGAATCAATATAGTTAAAAAGAAAGAAAGTTAAGTGTCACTGGAAAGAATAAAGTTAAAATAAAATAAAAGAGAATCTTGGTATCAAAGAAAGGCTCATTACATTACTATTTTATTTATCTGGCATAAATAATAAATTGCATTTTTCAAGATGAAGGAGGGCGCAATCATCATTTCTTTGTGTTCTTTAAATAATAGATGAGACATTTATAAAATTGGACTCCAGCAATGAACTGTTTTTACAGTCTAATATCTAGTGTCCTCTCCCACTGACAGTACACTCTCTGCAGTCCAAGCGAAGTGTGCAGCAGAGCTGTGTGGCTCGGGCGGATTGACAGCTGTGCCCCGCAGAGCAGGTTAAGTCTTAGGGTGCAGGAGTCCACATCGGAGCCAAAGCTCATCCTTGAAAGACAAGCTTGACAGCTTCTGAGCATGCTGGAGAGCTCATTTGTTGGGCTTCGTAGGATGATTCACTCCTGCAAAGCTGCATGTCATTAGGAGCATTTGATAATTCTTGTGGACTTTGTTTCCTGTCATATCAAGTAGTATTTATTAGGAACAAATTAAATTTCTCAGTAGTTCTGACTACTGAAATGGAAATGTTTATCAAGAACCGTTTTGCTTTTGGGTTGTCACAGACCCATGAGCTTAAAGTGTCATTTCTGCTCAGCATTAGTAATGCCACCCAATGACTCTTTTTTTTTTTTTGATAGTTACATCTAATTTTGCATGAAGTAAACTGTGTCTGACACTCAGTGGATTATTAATGAATACATATTTAACAAATGACTAGGTATTCAGAGGAATACCTTAAATAAAGTGGGAAAGATGCCAAAACTCTATTCCCAAGTGTGAGAAAAGTATTGGTGAAGGATCAGTTAAAGCGGATAAGTAAAGTATAATTTATTTTTAAATGTAAAAGTTTTAAGCGAGATCCATCATACCACTATACTTTCTTCAGTGATGAAAACAACACAAAAATTTCTTTGCCTTGTCTTTCGGCACTCTATAGAAATGCCAACAAACCCTTGCCACCAGACAGAAACAAAAGGATTCAAAGATATATTGCTAAAACAGTGCCAAGCCAACTGCTGTCTCTGAGAGCAGTATGTGACTAAACATGAAATGAATTTTTGAAATAAGGGCTGCATCTCGCCCAAATAATTACTGTATTAAAACCAATGTCACTTTTGTGAGGGGCAGGCAGATGAGAGATATTTGGCCAAGGACAGTCTTACCATCGTTTATTTCTTCTGCAGCTGCATATTTCCCCCTTTTTTTTTTGCCTCGATAAAGCCAAATAGCAGAATGTTAAATAAACTTCAAAGTTCAATTTCTACCCCCATGATGTATTTGCCTGAAAAATGACATATTAGCACTGCCCTGTTTTCTCACCGGAAAGCATCATGTTTGCTTTGAACTCGCCCTCCAAAGTGCCATGTAATACAGATCTGTGTATTTTATACATAGGACTTTTCATCACTTACACTTTCATAACCTTACTTTTATTATGTCTCACTGCTTTTGTCTTAGTAAGAAAACCTTAAAGTAATCCTTAAGATAATTGAGTTTTCAAAAAATTAAAATTACTCACATATTTGTTGCAGTCTCAGGAAATGAGGCCAAACAGCCAAACTGGGTTGTGATCAGGGCTGCTGCTAGAAAATCAGAATCAAAGGCAATGGGGACTTACAAGCCTATTTTTAATGTTACGCAGGAAAAATGCACAATGCACTCTATTGAATTTCCCTCTGACTTGGGAAAAGTTATAATCGTTTCTAATTTTCTTTTTTGTGATATATGGCCATCTGAAATCAAGCAAACAGAAATTTCTAAATGTCAAAGTATAAAGTATTTAATAAACAAAAGGCACAGCCAAAAAGTCTGCTGTATTCTGGAAATGCTCCCTACACAATGAAGCTGACAAGGCAGCCTGCCATTGTAGCATTAATTGCAGGCTTCAGAATGGAAGCATATTTCTCTGCAATTAAGAGTCTCTGAAACTCAAGTATGATCTACAACAAGATTCTCTTCATTTATGGTAAATTGTTTCATAATTATGGCATCAAGTGATATAAGTAATGGCTACCGGACAGTCTATGCTTGACAAAAACAAGTCTCCATTATGGTTGTTGCTCTCTCTCCTTTCTCTCTTGCTTCTCCAGTGCCAGCACTAATTGTCTTGTAGGAAAGGCAAGAATTGGAGCTCCTTGCTGGATATTGCGAGGGGACACTCTAAGGAACACAGGGCACAGACCAGGCAGAGTTGAATCCTCTGTGGAGGTCGTTCTGTGTAGGAAAGGTGCTCTCGTTCTGAGAACACTAATACATGTGTAGCCAAAGGCTTCCAAACCTGTCTAAAGTCACAAGAGAGGTAAGAAAGACTTCCCAGGACAAGAGTAAAGGAACCAGGTTATATTTATCTGTCCCAATTGCAGCAATGTCGACAGGTATACAATAGTCAGTGCATCCACACACCAAAAAACAAAGAAATGCATTCTCATCCCCACCTTATAAGTGACTGAGAACAAGGGATGCCACGAATCATCATGCTTTGTGTTCATTTGAGTGTGAATGGTGGGAGATCTTGGAGAAGGCAAACTGAAAAAGACAGAAACGGATATCATCTTGGACTCCAAAAGTTGGCCAGATAAGTGTTGGCCAGGGCTTTCAAGATAGCGAGCTTTCTCCAGCCCCAGCTGGCAAGATTTCAAACTGTGCCAATAAAGCAAATGGAAATTTCTCTGCTTTCCTTTGCAAAGATCGCTAACAATGCTCCTTTGCCCATGGACTGTTATCATTTTGGAGATTAGGAAAATTTTGCTCAAGCATAGTTTGTCCCAGCCACAGCATGGGACATTATTACGTTCCTGCTCACATCCATCCTGAATAGATTTTTCTCCATCTTCCCTGGATCAGACATTACACGGCCTAGTATCTGCATTAGCAAAGTCTTTAATCTCAGTATTAACTCACATTTCTTAGCATTACGTATTGATAAATGGCATTGAGGTGATTAGAGTGATCTTACATTGCAAAGATTTATCCTAGTATCGCACCATCACTAAAATCTGACTCCCGGTCCCAAGAAAGCAGGCTACAGCTGTCAGTTACTCAATACGTCACTGCCTCAACACCACTCGGCACAACCTCATTTTGCTTTGAATCATGTTGCTAGTCAGGATTAACACCTTCTCACACCGGGCCTGTTTCTAATATGTAATCACTGTTGTAAGCAAACAGATGCCCATGTCCACATCCCTGTGTGAGAGCCGCAGTTGAAGAGTAGCCCCAGCAGTCAACACAGCTCTGCCTTTAGATAAGAACCGTGGATACAGTAACTCCTGATAAATCAATTCAGTCAGCAGAAAGTAGAAGTCACCGGGAATGTCAGCAAACAGTGGAAGAATCATTTGCTCTAGGATTACAGAGCAAGAGTAAATTATGTCCCCGTAAATTACCATTTATTCTTGCATCTTGTTTCTTTTACTTCCTTCCTGCCCAAATGGACAGAGTCCGGAAGGATTCTGTGCCCAAATGAAACTTGAGTGATTAATTTCAAATATTTTTTCTATTTTCTATATTATAAATATGAAATCCGGAAGTGTGTTATTTCTCAAAGGCCACCTACCTAATTAGAGGAATGTTGTTTTATCATTCATGGAAATTATCACCTCATGAAGGTAATTTTTATAATGCCTTTTTGTTATGTTTATATTTTTCACTATTTGTGCAGCGTTCATTAATTAAAATTATTCATTCAATTTTGTAAGTCTATGTCATCTGTTTCTACTAGAAGTCATGCTATTTAAGGAATGAAATGCACATGAAGAAAATGTCAATACTGACACATCCCAGCACGTTGCTGTAGTTACTGCCCTTGGAACTTTTGGAAATTAGAAATCATAATCATGTATCATGAGTAATGCATCTGCTCTATGTCCTCCTCTCTATTACCTTCTAGTAAATTGTTATGCACACATTAATTGTTCAATACTATTTTTATACATAAAGGGCTATCATTAATTTAAGCACTACTACTATTCAGTGCTAGTTATTCTGGGTTTTGTCCTAATAACACTTACTCAGAATGCAATGCCCTGAAATCTAGTGAAGCTATTCTTAATCTCATTGCTGCCAGAAATGTGGAATCTTATATTCTAAGTTATTTGATATTTTAATTAATTTGAAAAATGATTTATGCTAGAGGTAAATATGTGGGATTGAGTGAATGTATCTATGTCTAATTGCTAAGTCACACAAAATGTAAAGTAATATTAACATGTAATCTAGAATCTTGTCTGGTTTGAAATCATTTGTTTTATAACATTGTTATATTAACTTTATTAATCTTCAGGGCTATAAATATTAAAACAACGATTAAAATATGAATACCTAATCCAGAATTCCTAGAAGAATGGTAAATGTAATGTATGTTATATGTCAAACACTTAAGTAGCAATAGCTTGACATATCTTGTGCAGCTGTTCCTATAAGAAAAACTTTTCAAAACTCTATATATTATTCTTAAAGTACAACTTGTTATCATTATAAACTAAATCACTTCATTAAATTATATTACTACTAGGTGTGATGAATTCTGATATATTGTTTATCTTCTATCTGATTCTACACTTATCTATATTATTTTATGATGGGGAACCCCTGCCAGCCAATGACCTTTAAGAGGTTGGACCAGGTTAGGATATGACCTTATGGGTACCCAGAGCTAACCACTGGCCCACCCAGTGCTCGCTCTTTCTGGTTCCTGCATTACACACCTGAGATTGGACTTCTTATTTCTGTTCCATGAATTTGGCCATTATAATAAAGAAAATATGAGTGGAATCTTTTGGTGTTAGCTTAGGATTCTTTGACCCATATCCTCACCCCCAATAGCTAGCATATTTGCTATTTCTGTTTTTAATATTTGTACACCTATGCAAACTTATTTTGTCAGATTGTATGCATGCATGATTCTACCTCTGCTTAAGACATTTTGTATACTGATACAATTTTAGGATATATTTATCAGATTGCATTATACATTTCTACCTCTGATCACGACACTTGTACATTACTTACATTTTGAGGTCATTGTCCTCATTTGCTACATAGATGTTTAAAGATTGTTTAATATTCTAATATGAAATCTTAGTCTTTAACTTACACAGTTAAGTTAATAGTCATCCATGTTTGTCATACTTATAGTTAGGCTAATCAAATTCTTTAGATATATAGAAATTATATTCTGCATAGATATGTAATCTTCAACCACTTCAAAGAACTGTAAAACATGACATTTTAATAGTTTATGGTTCTATTGATGTGAGACACGATTGTTTCTGACAGCACCAATCTATTCCCGAGAGAATGTTGAGCACCAAAGACACTCCACTTGGAGTTTGTTTTCTTCTTGGAACAATTGGCCTTTGGGCAAGGAACTATCCATGCCTCAATCACTGACAAAGTACATTGTGTCCAGACTGAATAAGCAGAACACAAGGAAAAAGACTGTCAAACTTTGCCAAGATAGGATAAGACAGTTCCAAAAATTTTCCTGCCTCTAAAAATGGTCTGTCAGTTATGCTAGGACTTAGCCAAAATTGATCGCTTCAACATTGCAAATGAGATTTTGGGTGATTGCTTAGGTAGTCAGTTGTCTCTGTCATATACTGCACATTTTGGAAGCTGCTTGATAGCACTTCCTGCCTATTCAAGTAATATTATCTCTCTTCTCAGGTCTTTGATGAGGTTGATAATTAAATATTCACAATTGCCTTCCTTTTATGACTTAGCCAAGTCATTTCCAATGCAAAACTTAGACTCTTTAGGATAAAATGTTTATTAGAACATTTAGCATGTGTTCCTTACTTAGTATTGTTTATGTTGGTTATAATTCTAATTTTATACTTGATATCTGTTCCTGGTGTATATAGTTTTGTATTGAGTTTGGAACTCTCTTATTTAGACAAAAGGGGGAGCTGATGAGGAACATCTGTCAGCCAATTACCTTTAAGACATTGGACCAAGTTAGAGTGTGACTTTTTGGGTACCCAGAGAAAATCACCGGTTCACCCAGGGCTCTCTCTCTCTGGTTTCCGTGTTATACACCTGAGATTGGAATTTTCATTCCTGTTCTGTGAGTCTGCCCATTATAATAAATAAAACATAAGTAGACACTTTTGGTGTCATCCTGGGATTCTTTGACCCATGTCTTCACCCCCAATAATTTTATTTTTACTGTTAGGCAAAATCCACTAAACAAGTTTCATAGTATGTTAAATATGCCTTCGTTGCTGTGGAAAGTGAATGGTATCAATAATGGGGGATGCTGAATGGAAAGTGAGCGGTATTGATCATGAGGAATGCTGAGGAGATGGTCTAGGGCATGCACTGCATTGCAGATATAGAGCTCAGAGGATAACCCACACAAGTCCTTTCTCACTCTCTCTACTTTGAGGGTCTTGGGGTTCAAACTCAAGTTGTCAAGCTTGATGGTTCATATTAGATGAGACATATTATTGGCTCCCTAGAATGTTACACATTGAGGAGAGAATTTCACTGTCTGGAAAACACGTGCTGCAAATGTGTAATTTTATTTTCTGAATAATTAATATTCACAGATTATGTGGATGAAAGAGTATCTCGAAAGTAAAAAGAGCAAAAGGAAAGTTATTTTTCAGAAGCAAAACATGTAGTATACAAGCTGAATAAGGCTTGATAGAGGCTTAGAAATAAGAATTACTTTGAAAAATTCTAGATGGCTGTTTTTCAGCATGAGAAAAAATAGTTTGATATTTAAAATGAATTCTTTATTTATACCTTAAGACTCCGAGCTGACTCCTAGTACATTAACATTCTGCACACTGAAAATGTGCTAATACAGAGTCATTTAAATGTGCAGGTCAAGGAGTTCACTTGGTTTCTCTGGGCATTAGCACAAAGATACTTGCTCCTTTCAATATAGTCTCTAATTCATTTAAGTATTACATTTTCAGCTCTCAATTAGGTTTTCAAATCTTAGTAATCTGATGAATTTTCTTGCCATCATGTCTCACTTTTAATAATTTAGTCCCTAACTACATTCCTTGATTTTTATGTGATGGTATCATGACCTACTCAGAGTTTCTTAATATGCTTTCTATATTTATGCATGTAGAAATGTTCATACATTTACCATATTAACTTTGGATATTGAATGAATAATGAGGATCCCTAAAACTTTACTGTCAAAATAAGTATTTGTAAATTTTAATCAAAATTATACATTTGTTTTAATGTATTTATGAATGAAATAGCCTTAAAGTTTTACTACATCCTGCTCTGAATAAAGATATTCAGCATTTTATATTCTTGGTAATCATCTGTTTTTAAATAAAATTTTATATGTAAGCATATATCATCAATTGTATATTCTTCCAATATACTTCAAAAGAAGTTGAAGAAAAACATTCCTTATATAAAATCTTTTTACCATCTTGTATTTTCTAAAAACCTTTTTTCCTAAAATAGGTAATAAGATTAAGAGGACTTATGGCAGATTTTTTTATAAGCACTGGAAGAAGGTATACTACAAATACATTGAATATTGAGAACATGATAATGTTTAGGAAAGTCATGAATAAATTCTTCCCAAGGGTTATAATGGATAAAATCTTTTTGCTTCACCTTCTTGAAACACTAAAAGAAAAAACTAGGGAAGAGAAGAAAATCTTATACAATGATAAGTTCTTTATATTGTCAGAAAATATTGGTGATTATTTTTATACACAATATTAATGAACAAGAAAAAACAATTTCTTATTCACCTGGAAATAACAAATATTTTGTGGTAAAATAATATACTGAAAACATACATTTTATATTTACATTGAATTCTATTACTTATCCTCCCACTGCATTATTTATTATTTATTTTTTTAGAGACAAGATGTTACTGGGTAACTGTAACCGGCCTGGAAATCACTACTTAGGCCAAACTGGTTTCAAACTCATGGAGATCCTCCTATTTTTGTCTCTCAGGAGATGGAATTAAAGGTGTGCATCATCAGGCCCAGTTGATTTCTGCTCTTTAAGGGGAATGTCTTTCTCTTAGACACATCTACTCAAAATAACCAAACAAAACAAGATTCCCACTGGAAAGAGAATCTACATTGCTTCCCCTTATAGCTATGAAATCTTATTCTTAACATAAAGATAAAAGTACAATGACTTTCAAGGTACAAAGGAAAAAGGAAAGACTAAAGACTCAAAACTTAAAGAATAGTGAGACATCCACTTCTCCCTATTTGATGACTGTCTACCAGAAATACATATCAGGGAACTCCAACCTTGAACCTCCAGTCCATAGAAACAATAATCTCCAGGAAAATCCCACCCCCCTTGAATGATAGGGCACGAAAGACTTAAACTTTATAGATTAGTAATATAGATAATTGTTGAGATGCAGTCTTGATAGGTTCATACGTTCCAGGGTATGGGGCATGTGAATTAGCTCCTGTTAGGCAGAAAAAGCAGAGACACAAAAGGAAAAGACAGAGCTACAGGATTGAGGTCAACCCAGTGAATACTGAATCTGCCCATGTTTATTTCTCATACGTTTTATGTACCAAATTCCAAAGAGGAGGGAGAAGACAAAAGACTTCCTTGCCAAGATGGAAGACACAAAGAAATCACTTTCTCAATACCCTAAGCATCAAGTAACCACACCCTAGGTCAAAACAACCTATTAAGTTGGGTCAAATTTCCTGTCAATAACTTTGAAGAAGCAAGAGTAGGCTTGAGCTTTCTGATTTTGGTCAAGCTGGAATAAATCCATACCCATGGGCTCCCACAGATAATCCTTAACTTGTAATAATTTTGCCTTGATCTTTTCTAGTTTATGACATGTTTGCAGTAGAAGTAGAGGTTCACATTATGATTTTTGGTCCTTTCTTGGATTATAATTTTGTGAGATTGGGAACATAGCAAGCTTTGGCTCCCAGTTACCCAGGTGGTCATGCAATTTTTTCCAAAAGGCCATTCAATAAATGCATAAGATATTTAATACTTTATTGTACAAACAAAATCTTATTGTGGAGAATTTTGCTTAGGTATGTGTTAAAGATGTTTAAGTAGACTAGACTAAGTTATAATGTTTGATAGGTTAGGTGTCAATATATTTCTTACTTAATATATTCTCAAATTACATTTGGGTTATCAAAACATTATTTCATCATTAGTTAAAGAGGGTTTGTATATGAAAGGACTCCTTCCTCACCAGTTGTGGTGATTTCAGCAGAGCTGAAAGGGGGCTGATTTTCTACATACCTTTGATCAAATAGAAACACACTGCATGTTGCAATTAGTTCCTAATTTGTGTTTGCCGAGCACATATCTCTACTTTCCCTTATGTTATTGAACTATACAAAAAGTAATTGATTTACTAGATAATGTGTATTATTTACAGATCTCTACAGATTATCATATCTAAGAATTAAATTGATCAAAGGGGTCAAATGAAAGTCAAGTTCACCTATTTCTTTGTGTCAGTTCATAATGAACATTATTTTATTAATTGTCATGACAAAATTTTCAGGTAACTAATCCTGTTACCCATACATATATTATAGATGAGAAAACTCATCTACATCACTGTCAATAAACTTACCCAAGGACGTGGAGACCTGTTATTTAAATACCTATGTTATGTCAACTATCTAGGCAAAGAATTGTGTCATTTAGCCTCCCCCCTTTTTTGTTGGCTTAATGCCAAACAATGTCCAGAAGTAAATATTATTAAGCAGACAATCTGGAGTCATTTGGTTGCAGGTTTGATTAATTTAGCTGCTGTAAAATATCAGAAGCCCTACTTGGTTCTTAAAGGCTAGTGAGTACAAGCAATTGCATCTTTGCATTTTGAATGCATATGGAAAAACATTTAAATGTTGGAGAGACGATCCAAGAGGCTGAGAGCTTCCTTAAGGTAGAAAACATGCTAAGGTCCATGCTTTATTTAGCTAAGAGAATAATTTATCAGGGTGCTTGCTGCAAGGGAAACTGTGGAAATAAGACCTTTTGAATCTCTGTAATGGGTGGCAATATACATCCTAATGGGGACTGGTGTCAAGTGTGTCTGCTAAATTACCAGACACAGTGTTATTAAAGAAAATACTCAAGACAATGAAAGTGAGAAAGTCATAAAAAATCATGCAATTTATTAAAAATCATGCATGTTATTAAAATGACAGCTAACACTTTCGGAGTGTATTTCAAAGAAAAGATAAAGTTTCTTGGATGATTTACATAGGACATTGGAGCATGGTTGTTTTCTGACATTTCAGGGCTGAATTTTGTGGGGCTCTTCATTCAGGACTTGCATTTGCCCTCATCCTTTCTTCCAGAATGGCTTATGCTTAGGTTTGTGCTTTCAGTCCTTTCCCCAGTGTTCCTCATAGATTGCTGGGGATTAGCTTTGTCTCACAGTCTCTGCCCTTACCAAATTTGCAGTTCAGTGCAGTTCCAGAAAAGAAAATTGTGTGGTAAGTCAATTATAAGAAAAGATGAGTGTGTTCGGAGGTTATCACACTATTTATGTGACTTGTTCTTTCACATGACCCAGGTTTAGACCTAAGTCTCACTTCTTCTGATAGCTCTCTCCTAAACACTCTTCGTGTAAGACACATCTTTCATCCTTTGAAAAAGATCTTGTTTTACTGTCTTAATAAAGAAATTCAACATGTTTTCTCCAGATATATTGGATTTCAGTGTTTTATGTTTTACCCTGGATGTGCCACATTCCCCAAGTCTACTACACAGTAAGCATTCTGCTCACAATAAACGTAAAAGTTAGATAATCAAATAAAAATAGTCAAGCAAAATAGAAGCCTATTTAAGCAAGTGTGTTCAATATTGTTTTACTTGCTCCAAAATATATTATATACAACTTCTTTGTTGGCTGTATTCGTGACATGTTTCAGGAGAGGGAGGGTAATTACTCTGAAAATATTATTGTTGATGGAAGAATCATTTATAATGTAGCTCTAAAATAAAGTACAAATAATAAGACATACACGACTTCTTTCCTTGTTCTGATGAAACACAAATGCCCACACCAGATGCTGCCATTTTGATATTAGACTTCTCAGCCTACATAACAGTTTTTAGGAGATAGAAATATGGCACAGAAATATCCATCCATAGATTTATGGGCATTCTTTTGGAATAGATGGACAGAAGCTGTTGCGGTTAAGTGCCATAGAAAAATACTGGCTTCAGAAGCAAAGAACGAAAAGAAAGACACAAAAAGGGGGGGGGGACAGAAGGAGAGATGGTTCAGACACCATTTGAGGGGGGCTCAGCAGGAAGGCAGGAATCTTCCTGACAGTCCTGTGAATTAAATCTAAACAGAAAGTAAGAACATGAAAAATACCCACTGACTGGCCTGTGGACAATAACCTTTGGTGGTAAGACAAATATCATCTAGTTCAACATAGGATATAAAATGCCACTGTGGTTCTGTTCTCAAGTCTGTAGGTCTCCTTCTATCTGGAAAATCATTGGTCACAGAAGCACAAGAGAGGAGGGAAGAGAAAACACGAGCAGGGTTCAGAAGGCTGTGAATATGATGAAAATTGTCTTCTAGAGTCAGCCTCAGTGAGACAGCTCAACTTTATTTCAGGTTGACGAGGATATGTAGAATGGGGACAGTGGCTGGGGTATCACCTAATTTCCATTTGATAGTATACTTCTATCATAAAGTTGGAGTACAATAAGTATCACATGGACAACAGAGGGGGGCATTTGCAGGGACCTGTGTCAAAGTTCACACTTAAGGTAAGTCAGGGAAATAAAAAGAAAAAGGAAAGAAAAAGCATAAGCCAGGCATTCAGGTTTAGGGATGCCTACCAGATAAGGTCAGTCAACGAGCAGGAAGCACTGCTAGGTAAGAGGAGATATTTATTTTGCAAAAAATCTCAGAGAACTGTCCAGATATGGATTAAGCCTTAAGCAGCAGAACCCTTCAAAATAAACACTTAACAACCCAAAGAGCCAGGATGGAAAGGCAAGGCCAAACAGAAAGAGTTTGGATCCACGGTCATGAGACTACAGAGAGTTAAACTGTGTATGTACCCAGGAGATGACCACACATCCCACTTCTCTATCATTCCTTACTTGCTACCTAATATTGTAGTCCAGCTTTCTTCTTCCCTATTATTCTTCTATCTAAAAATAAAATAAAAATCATGCTTTCTCACAGAATACAAGTAAATCCTGGGGCTGGTGGTCATTCATTCATCAAAGAACCATACAGATAACGCACTATGAAAGTACAAATAGAACAATTGATGCCTGTGGATACCGTGAAATGCTACATTTATGAGTCATGGCATAGAAGAATTGGGAGACATGCAAGCAAAAGGCATAGAAAATAGATTCAACAAAATCATAGCATTAAAAATCTCCCAAACTATACAGAAGTGATTATTTAATTACAGGACCCCAATTTTGCTTTTGCTGTTACTGGGGGCTTCACTTACCAATAATTTGTAGTGTGGTAACCTATGCCTATTACTGAGACTGTCATTTAATAATCCTTTCTTCTAGCATCCACATAACTTTCCCTTTTTCTTTTAAAATATAATCTTTATTGGGTCACAAACATGGAATGCAATATAAGAAGTAAATCTTAACCAAATGAAGCATTTAATGCAGGTTTCCCTGTAACATTTCATATTATATTTGTTAAGTTATATAAATGTGAAGAAATGTTAATTAATACTTGTTGCATTTCATGCAAAAATATAATAAAAGTTAAAACGCAGATACATGTAGTTTGAAAGAAAGGGAGGGAGAGAATACTAAATATTAAAAGTTTAAATTTTAGCTGGGTAGATTGCTACAAGAAAGGAGGGAGTAAGAAGATTTAGCTAAAACTATGGTTGTTTGAGCAAGCCTTATGAAAAGTTTTTAACCCACATAGAAATATAAATAAACTGAATTGAAGACCGAGATGCTCTATGCACTAGACTCCAGTTCATGAGCTTCGGGCAAGGGGCTGGAGGTTGAGAATACAGACACAGAGACTGACCAACACACAGACCTGCAAACACTGGTACCAAAAGTCCCTCTTTATTAGCACCATGTAGGCTTAAATACACTGCAATCAATGGCCAACAGGTGAAAATCCCATCCTCTGATTCTCTAAGTCAGGCACAGCTTCTAGTAACTTTAATTAGAAGGATCTAGGAGGGAAGAGCAACTGAAGCCAGGACTCATTAGTCTCAACATTGGTTTGAATGAAAATGGTCCCCATAGGCTCAGAGAGGGTGGCACTATTAGGAGGTGTGCCCTTGTTGGAGGAAGTGCTTCACTTGAGTTGGACTTCGAGGTTCAAAATGCTAAAGTTAGGCCCAGTGTCTTGGTCTTATTGCTCTCTTCCAATCATCTCTGGTTCTTATAATCTTTCCCCCCTGAGTTCTGAGTGGAGGAATTTGCTGGAGACATCCAATTTACACTTCACATAATGTCTGATTATCTGTCTCTGCATCTGTTCCCATCTACTGCTGGAAGAAACCTCGTTGATGGTGTCTGGATAAGACAGTGAACTGGGAGTATAGAAGAATATCATTAAGAATCATTTTATTGATTATTTTAGACCAGTAATGTTTGGTTTTACATTAGCTAGATCTCTTGACTATCTAGTTTCTGGTTCTTGTTTTTCAAGTAGTGTCTTGTGTGGGTTCCTTCTGAGATCAAATCACACATTGATTGGCTACTCCACACTTTCTGTGCCATCATTACTCTAGAATATTTGCTAATAGGACAAATTGTAGGTCAAAAGTTTTGTGGCTGTGTTGCTGTCGTGTTTCTCTTTTGGTTGCCTGTAGAGTACCTTACCACACCAAAGAGACTAAGAAGTATGGGTGAGGGTTTCATAGGTACCAGCTCGACTTCTCCATGTTCAATGCATTGTGTGAGTGTTGTCCTCAGCAATGGAGTCCCACTATCAGGTGTGGAGAGCAGAGTTGTGTCTTATCAAAAGCCTGGGTTGCTTGGGTATTTCCATTTGACTTTCCAAACCACTCTTATTATTATTTGTTCTTCCCCATATTTCCTCCCCTTCTCACTTAATCCTCATATTCCATTCCCCCCTATCTTTCTATAGCTCTATTTTCCATTCCCTCTTCCCTGGTGATATCCTCTCCTTCCCCTAGTCTCTTACTTAATACCTAACTCCTATTTTTATGTGGATTTTAACATGCTTATCAAAGACTTAAAAGCTTACATCCACATATAAAACAATATGTACAGTATTTGTCTTTTTCTGAGTTACCTTACTCAGTCTGATTTTTTTCTATTTCCATTCATTCACCTGATAACTTCATAATTTCTTTTTATAATAAATGAGTAACATTTCATTGTGCAAATGTACCACATTTTTATTATTCATTCATTGATGTATATCTAGGCTGTTTCCAATTTCTGCTTTCCATGAATAGAGCTGCAATGAACATGGAGGAGCAAGTGTCTCTCTAGGAGGACATAGATTCATTTGGGTTTATGCCTAAGATTAATACAGCTGAATCTTGGGGTAGATATATTTCTAGAATTTGGGGATAGTCATTTTATGTCTATAGTTGTTGTACAATTTTGTCATTCCATTAGCAATGGATAAGTATGACCTTTCCCCACATCCTTGTCAGTATATGTCACTCATTTTATTTATCATACATATATATCATACCTATTGATCTTATGTATATATTTCTATATACATCAAATAAAGCATACATTGAAGATATAGGTCAGTGTTAAAGTACTTGTCTAGCATGAATGATCCTGGATTTCATCCCCAGGACTGGAAAAGATATGTATGTTTGTGTGGGGAGGGGAGAAGACAGAGACAGGGGATGGGGGAGGAAGAGAGGAGGACAGCAAAAGAAGAAGAAGAGGAGGAGGTATTCCATGCCTTTCAAAGAAATTTCTAACAATAAGATGTTTGTCTTGACTCTTTTCCTTCTCAGAAATCTACATTAGGTTCCTCATACCTAATAAAGCACTTGCTTGAAAAATATTCTGTAGAAAATCCTAACAATTACCATATGTATTGATAGATCTAGAGAATATCCCTTGAAGTCTTTGTAAATTCAAAGCCTGGGTTATCAAAAACAAACAAACAAACAAAAACAAACAAAAAAAAACCTCATTTGTTCACCTCCTTTGACTTTTGATGTTCTATATATAATTTTAATATTTATAAGCACATGTCCCCTCATTCTCTCACTTTTCTTTCTCCTCTCCCTTTTCTCTTTTCCCTGCCCCACTCATCTCCATCTTCATGTCGGCACCTGCCTACCGCAGTTCTTGGGTTTCTTGTTGTTTTAGTTTGGCTTAGTGGTTTACTACTCCCAACAACTGACTTTTATGTGGCCTTCCGGCACAGTAGATGGGTTTCCTCAGCTGTTTACATGGTTTTCTGACAATATAATGTGGGCTACAAGTCAACTAGGGGGACTTTAGCTTCTTAACATCTTCTAATTATTCTGATTTGTACTAGTTTTAAGTCAATTAAGCAGAAGCAAACAGAGGATCAGCTCCAGCTTGTACCATTTTTTTCAAAGATTGATCTTGTTGTTTTACAAGAACACTATTCATTTTATTCTTTTAATGAATCAGCATTTAGTACTTCTAAATTTAGTATTTAATGAACTTCTCACTGTACATAATCCCTCTTTATACTAATTGTGTTTAATTTGCTATTTGAGAATACATGTGAGGTTTTGATCAAGTAGGCTTTACTAGAGACACAACCTTTTCCCTGTCTTGAGTCTCTTGTTTTTATCCGTGTTTCTTTACTCAGAAGATGGGACCTCAGACATGCTGAACATGCTCTGCATGTTCACACTGAGCTGCATCCCTAGTGTGAGGCTTCATCCTGCAAATAAATGATGAAATTATAACATGTGGAGATAGTAATATAAGAGATTGAAGATTGCCTACAATAACTATAGGAGTTTAAGACTATATGACAAAATGAATCCCTTAAATATATGTATATAGATTTATATGAATGTATATTCAGAACATAGTTTTAACTATGATTCACCCAAGATTAACATATAGATACTATGATAAATGACATTATAGTTTCTTTTGAATTGTTTTCTTTTTTTAAAATTTTTTTATTTAATTATTAAAGATTTCTGCCTCCTCCCCGCCACCGCCTCCCATTTCCCTCCCCTCCCCCAATCAAGTCCCCCTCCCTCATCAGCCTGAAGAGCAGTCAGGGTTCCGTGTCCTGTGGGAAGTCCAAGGACCTCCCACCTCCTTCCAGGTCTAGTTTGCTCTTGTTCTCAATTCTTTATTTTATGATGGCTTGCTCTTGTTCTCAATTCTTTATTTTATATCAATACAAACATCACAGAAACTTTAAGAGAAACTTCAAGGATCCCCTCATAAGTGCACCACATAGAGTAACTGAGCATCACCATGGTTTAGTGAATGGGGACAAAGAAAATAGATAAATAAGTGGTCACGTGCATTTTTCATTTCTCAAAAACATTATAGTGTTATTTTATGGGAACATAACACATGTTTGTATTGATATAAAATAAAGAATTGAGAACAAGAGCAAACCATCAATCAAGAAAATAATTCAAAATAAACTAAAATGTCATTTATCATAGTATCTATATATTATTCATGGGTGAATAATAGTTAAAATTATGTTCTGAATATACATGACAATGCTTACTCTTATATTGAGTTATACCTTGCTTCCTTTCAGTAATAGTTTTTTTTTTTTTTAACACATTGTCATCTAAAGGTAGTCTTCAAATGTATTACAGACAAAATTTCTGAAGGAGAGATTGTAATTTGAAATAATGGTACTTGAATGAAACTTCCTCATCAGGAATTTTTTGTTACTTTTATGAGAGTGTCCATTGCCTATTTTCCCATAAACAGCTACAAATACCACATTAAAACAAGTATAAATGAGACTCCTACAGGTTACAAAATATATACACATTGGGTAAAAAGAGAAACAGAGACATCTATCAATAGATATTTCACTAGTGTTGGAGAACAAATTAGCAAGAAAAGAAAAGAGAAAAATGGTTCATTTTTGCAACAGTGCACAGTGTTTCAGAAATGCAGAGCTTAGGCACTGGAACTTGAAACTGACTCATTCCACCAAAGACTGGGATATTAAAAAACCAGATTCCTCACCCTATGCCCAGGGCTCTCAGATTCCTATACACTATCTCTGACCCCCCAAAAGCACATATTAATGCTTGAAATAGTTCTATGAAGAAGAGTGTCTTAAACTAGGCATGGGCACCCCAGAGAAAGAGACAGGCAGATCTCTGTGAGATCAAGGTTTTCCTGGTCTATAGACTTCCAGGACAGCCAAGGCTATTACACAGAGAAGCCCTGTTTTTAAAAATTAAAAATAAGTAAATATTAAAAATACGTGTGACTTGAGTTGTGGGGTATACCTTGTATCGTTAATTTACTAATATATATGTGCATACACACACACACACACACACACATATCCACATATATGTGGCATGCCAAACTTTCATCCAATAGTGTTCATGTCCTCTCTTCTAACCTTCACAGTGCTCTTTCTTCTCTCTGATCTTTGCACTATGGCCCTTTTCTTCACTGAAAAATTTCTTCTTATACACAGATATTATCAGTCCTTAAAGATGTGGCTCAACCTCAGACACCCATAAATAGAAGCTGCCAGTGGCAAAGGTTGTATTCCTGCTCACTGAAACATGTTTGCTTGCCCTCTTGGCCATACAGAAATCAGACGCAGAAGCCCTGGCAGGTGTGAGTGTCAATCTGCATTTTAGCAAACATGAAATAGTGTGAGTGTTGCTTCCAGTCCTGGATTATGAAAACTACTATATACAGTTTACTGAGGCACCTTTTCTTTCTTTGCTGGTTTCCTAGGTGATGACCTCAGGGAATCCTTGAAAATTACCTGATAAGATGGTAGTGCTGTGACAGGGATTATTACCCAAGTACAAAATATACAAAATAAATACTTTCATAACAATTTTATTTTAAGTCACTACATTGTGAATACAAATTTGCTTTGACAGAATACTGTACCTTAGTAACTGGGCTATTCTCTCACCCACACTATATCCCTCTACCCAGAACTAAGAGAAATGTTTTGCTTATACTTTAATTTTATTATTTAACATCCTTTAAAGTTTTACCCTTTCACCTCAAGTTCTCCTTCCTCTCTCTCTCTCTTTTTTTTTTTTTTTTTTTTTTTTTTTGGTTTTTTGAGACAGGGTTTCTCTGTGGTTTTGGAGCCTGTCCTGGAACTAGCTCTTGTAGACCAGGCTGGTCTCAAACTCACAGAGATCTGCCTGCCTCTGCCTCCCAAGTGCTGGGATTAAAGGCGTGCGCCACCATCCTTCCTCTCTTTTTTACTTTTTATTTTCATGGTTTCTAACTGTAATTTATTTTTACAAGGAATCTGTTTCGCTGTGCTAGTGTATTTGCATCCCCCAAGGTTCTCCCAGGATTGAAAGATGTTCCAAGCATAGTTACATATGTGCACTTTGATATCATAAGAAAATTACTAAACTGAATTTACCATCTTTCCCCAAAATGTATTTATTTCCTTAGTCTTCATATGATTTTAAGGAACAAAAGAACTAAATTTTTCTTCGAATATCTAAAAATACTTCAAATCTCTGCTGTAATATATTGCCAAACATTAAGACATGTATTTTATACATATATTTCAATCAATCAAATCACTTCTCTGTATCTCGCTGTGTCACCTATAAGCTTTGAAGCTTTTCAAGGGTATATTTCTCCCTTCAACACATTTCACTCACTCCCAGAGATGTGACTAGGCATGAGTCAGTTTCGCTGCTCAGTTCCTCTCATTCACTCCCAAATGAGGGATGGGAAGGCAGATTTACAAGTTTAAAGGTTGCCTTGTATTCATCAACAGCTGATCTGAAAGAACTTTACTGCCATGTACTTCTCAGCAAGATGTAGAGCAAAGCTGTCCTTTGACTTAGAGTCAACACTGTGGCTGTTTGCTTCCCCTCCTCCTTTCCCAGGAGGCAGCATTTTTTCTCTTAGCAACAGTCCAGGCAGAAATTGTCCCATATATATTATCACTTGATTCAGAGGGGGTTGGGTGCTGATACTGATTAGGTATCCAATTTGCAATATACTCAACCTTCTGCCAACATACAAGACCACAAAGGTCTTCAAAAGCCCGAGGCTACTGATACCACATTTCAGCGCATTGGTGGTATTTCTTGGACTTAAAACATCTCTCAAACAGTAAATTATTTAGTGTTTTCCTTTAGACTAATTCCACATAGAGCAACACCAGCTTCCGAAGCAATCCTTGATGTTTACATATGCCAGCTTCATCTTGAGCTTTCACCCCAGAACACAAATGTGAACAGAGAAAGTCGATGATGCTGTTTCTATGGGACATTGTTCCGTGGTCTAGACAATTGTCAAAGTGTTTATTCTTGAATATTACTTATGTATATACATTCTGTTAAAACATTCCAGTGAAGAAGATGTGAAATATCCCACATCTAATTTTTTTCAAGACATGGGTAATACCTTCCAAAAATACCATAAACTTTTCCATTGCTATAAATGTTTTTTAAATGTTAAGAAAAATAAAATAAGTAAATTTAAAAATCCAAGTATTTTTGTTCTAAATATATAGTTACGAACATAATTGATTCAAAAGTTTAAAGGAAACAACTATTTAACTAATATGATACATCTCTTTAACTGCCCACTTATTTGGGAAAAGGGTAAAGATATTCAATTGTAAGATGTAAGTGAACTCTCAAAAAATTGGTATGTTTCTTGAAAAGATTAATATGTTATTAAATCAAATTAGAAATGTGAAATATATATAAAGTTTTTTAAAACTTTTTTCATAAATGTGTGAATACATTTGTACCCTGCTCAGAATTCGGAGCACAATTTGCACCTGTCACACAGAAGGTGATCTCCTAGCCTTTTGATAGTAAGACAGCTTGATGCCATCCTAGCAAGTGGTCAGGATATGCTAATGTCTTTCTGCTCCTTCTATTGTAATTAGGAGGTTGCCTGGGAAAGAGGTGGTTTTCAATCTATGTGACAGAACAGACATAGGTGTGGATTTCTTGAAGGATCATTGAAACTCCATCCCAATGAAGTCGCGTGAGTTGTGTTTTCATTCCCATACCTCCACTCTGGTATGATTAATGTCAGGGCTGGTCCCAGACGCTACCATTGCAAAGAAAAAACAAAACAAAAACAAACAAAAAACTTGCGGTGCAAAACCTGCCTCTAGTAGTTAATGGAACCTTGGCTAGTAGGCTACACTGGCAATCTTTGGCTCTAAGAAAGAGTAGTGACAATACCCAGAGAAAAGAAGATCCCTTTGTTTCTAGCTTTTTGTTTTTTCATGTATTTGCTTCATGGATTATTTAAAAAATAACTAACACTATGCCATATCATAGAGAGGAGATATATAACATTGTGTCAGCATTTTACATAGAATTGAGATAGAAATAAGAAGTCAAATAACTCCCTTTGAATATAGATATTCATCATACGATGTCAACATTTCTAGGTTTTATTTTTCTATCAAAGTTTCAAAGTATGCCATCTGATATAACAATGTCATCTGTTGGTGCTTGTATTGATAGATAGAAATAGTCTTCTCATCTGGAGTAAATAAAACCCATGTTAAAGAATTCTGAAATGTGTTTCCTTGTATTTCATAACCACACCTTTTAATATGGGAACTATTTGATAGATAAATATATATATTTATATATGATAAGGTTCTTAGCACTTCCCTACATTTCTGAAAAGCTGAGCTTCTCTGTGCACTATGGAATGTTTAGTAGTACCCTTGGCCTCTACAAACTATGCCAAGGTATAAGAGCAGGAGGTGGCTACAAAACTTGTGAAATGACCTCTAAAAGGCTACAATACCAGAAAAATTGTTCTACACTGAGAAACATTTTTTATGTCATTGATATGAGAGAATGTCTGCAGTTCCTGAGGGAGAGCTGTCTTCCTGTACCTCAGAAGAGTCATAATTTTAGTGAACTATTGACTTCTTTATTTGCTATGATCTGCACCTCCAGACTGACTCTGTGGACCCTTTAACATATGTCATTAGCAAAAAAGAATACCAGGGAAGGGTTCTGTTATGTTCTCAGGGTAATTTTCACTGGCTGAGAATAGTATGCACATTCCATTTCTTAATCTCCAAATATCAACATATGTCAATTACAGCTATCAAAATTTTCTGCTCATACTAAAAACTGCCTAATAAGAGCAAAGGAATTAAAGAAAGCTAATATGTTAGTCCATATAAAGTGGTATTTTCTCCCACAAAGAGTTCTTAAATTCTTGGGACTCTTCACTTTAGCACTACCTTAGCGAACATCACATCACAGTTGGATGTTACGTGATAGATGCAAAATCTGAGGATCTTTTTATTGAAAAAAAAGTGTTTTAGACAATATATTCTTGTTGTTGGACTTCTTTGGGGATGTCAGTCCACAAATAATGACACAGACATTTAATTATGAAAGTGTAGCCTTAGCTTAGGTTTGTCTCTGACTAGTTCTTATAACATAAATTAACCCGTTAATATTAATCTATGTTCTGTCATGTGACTTGTTATCTATCCTCCACAATGTATGTCCAACTTCCTCAGTGTCTTGCTGGAATCTCCTGCTATATCAGATTCTAACCCCCAGTTCTGCTCTCTACCCAGAAGTCCCGCCTATTCTCTCCTGACTAGATATTGGCCATTCAGGTCTCTATTAAACCAATCAGGTACGGCAAGTGAAGCAAAACATAGACACCTTCACACAACAAATATTGTGCAAAATATTCTGATTATGTTTATCCACTACCCCCAACTTCTCCCAGAACCTTCCAACTTCCTCCTTACCCCACTCAATATCCTTTCTTATTCCTACTTCATCTTATGGTGATTAGATTCCTCTAACCACATCTTGGCTATAAAAAACTAAGAAGTCCAGCAGAAAACTTGATATTTGAAAAACACAGATTAGAAAATTTAATAAAAATCCAATTTCTCACTAAGAAATTTTTTAAAATGTGGAATTATCTTCAAGAATTTACAAAATGCACCTGAAGAATAATTAGCTTTATTTTCACACTAGTACAAAACATGTACAAAACTATTGTAAATAGTTAAGGTATATCAAAACTATGCATGCTCTTATAGCCATGTCTGACGTTACTCATAGAGGAGTTAAAGAGAAATAGAAGGGTGCAGTGTTGAATTGTAAATGCAAAATTTACTGAAGTGTATATTTCACTGGTGTCCTAATTTCATAGATATCTCTTGCTGATGTTGTAGTCAGTTTAAGAGTTGCCAGTGTCTACTTAGAACATCACGTTGTACTAATCAGCTCATATAAGTATTCATCTCCTGAACAATTTGCAGATTACAGTAGGAAGTGATCTCTTCTAAGTTGTCATGCATATATATATATATATATATAGTCTATTTATACTTAATATGTGCATAAATAGATATATAATGTGTATTATATAAATACATATTATGCATATATGATATATAAAGCATATGCACAATTTTTTATCTTATCAGTAAAACAAGTGGCTAGTTTATGGCATCAACAAGACATTTATATTTAAGTCTCAGGTAGTTAATGGTCACACTAGTGTTTCATTGACAATAACATATTGTCCAATCCTTCTGCACAGGAAATGGTAGAGGGGGCTGTTAATAAGGATGTAGAAGAACAGACAGATAGAAGTATGATGGAGTCACCTACTAGTAATTTTCAGAGGTGTTTCTCATCAAAAATCGTCTATAGAGGACAGACAAAAAATATTATAATGAAAACAAAGGTGAGATTCATGGTTGTCATCTCACTTGGTGACAATACCATAACAATGTCAATTACAAATGTGTGTGACCAGGAAACCCAAAACCAGCTTGTGGTTTCACCTTGGCGGGGGAAAAAAAAACAGCCAGCCCACACTGTGAGAATTTATCAACTTAAAAGAACAGGGTGATTAAAGGTCAACTCATTGTCTCATTGCCAGACCATCCAACTAGAAGGAAGGAATATGTAACCCCAGTGACAATAAATAAACACAAGATTGGAGCCAAAGGACATATGTATTTGGTTTTCATCCATTGAACAGTTAATTAGAATTGTCTCTATTAGGTATGGTACAAAGCTGTATTATTTTGATTAAATCATGTCTCTTATTGGTAAAGACAAATGTGTCTTTAGTTTTAAAAACCTTTTCTCAATATACCTTTAATTTTAAAATGTTTTATAGTTTTATACATAGTTTTTAAAATTTTAAGAACATTTTAAATCTTAAAGTTAACTTTTTTCAAACCATGCTATACTATATGTTAAACAACATTGGATATTATTTTGAAAATGCTTTATGACTTTTTTACTTTCCAAGGTGAGAGTATACAATAGCATCAACTCTATATCCAAAACTGTCTGAAGATTAACACTACCTTAATAACAGTTTTTCTATCTAATCCTTAAGTCATTGACTTTAGACACAAGGGTCCTTATTAAATACTCCCAAGAATACAGAATACCCTGTATCTGTTTGTTTACCCTGTTTCCACTTTTATGCTTGTACCTCTTTGATTGAGAGTTCATTTGTTTTTTGTCTCCTAATTTATAACTTTCTTTTGTCACATTCTTTGCCATTGTTAAAATATTGAAAAATCAGGTGTAAATGAAAATAAATTCATTTCCCAGCCACTTAGACCCAAAAAATTACACAGAAACTGTGTTAATATCCATACGGTTTGATCGATGGCTCAAGTGTATTTCTAGCTAGCTCTTATATTTTAAATTAATCCATTTCTATTAACCTGAGTGTTGCCATGATGCTGTGACTTACCAGTAAGGTTCTGGTGTCCTTCTCCTTCAGCAGCTACATGGCCTTTGTGTAACTCTGACTTCTTTCTCCCCGCATTCATTCTAATTTTCCTGCCTGCTTATATTCTGCCTCGCCATGTACCAAAGTGGTTTCTTTATTAACTAATGGTAATAAAACATATGCACAGCATACAGAGGGGAAACCTAATATCATCTCTCCTTTCTGTTAAAATAAAAATGAAGGTTTTTACTTTAACAAAAACAACATTGCATGTGACAGAACAGTTACCAAGCAAGAATAACAGTTATAATATTTAGTCTATTTGTAGTAGGCAAAATTAAAGAAAGTATTCTATTTTATTTTTGTGTCTCGAATATTTCGTATCTTATATGTCTTTTATCATAACTAAGAAAACTAAAACTATAACTGTCTTCAACTCCATCAAAGACCATAGAAGGATATACTACCCAAGTAAACAGAAAGTGCACTGTCAGCAACTTTCAACACTCTACAACTGGCAAATATCTGAGTGCCTGGATAGTCACCTGAAGTTTTTATGTAACACTGGGGCATCTATCTTCAGCCTATAGGTCCATAGTATTTTACATGAAGCAGGAAACTTGAAAGACTGTTTACTATATTGGCAGTCTCACTGCTGAGAAATGTTTAAATAATTTAAACCTTTTAAATGTCATATTCTGTAGGTCTCTGAAGTGTTGAAGATTATCAATTATGTCTCTGTATATCTAGAAAACCTACCCGACATATTCAAAAGTTTGATTATTATAGATGACTATCTATTAATCTGTATTTTTAACTACATATTACACTTTTAAATGAGCTGCACAAGCATAATGCTTTAAACAACAGCACCATTTTTGCAAGGTACTCTAACTTCTCGAAAGAAATTATTAGTCTCTGGGTTGTTTAATCAGTAATAGATATCTAAGTAAAAAAATACTATGTTCTTCACCATGTTTCTCTACCAACAAAATGCTATTTAACATATGGAAGGATTTTAATAAATATTTATCTAATAAAAATGTCTACTTCAATTGTGGATCTTTATTCCTTAAACTTGAAAGTTAAGTATTCCAAACTCCATAGTCTGAATTGTGTTTTTTTTTTCTTTTTCCAGTATATAAATGAAAGATGATATCAAATAAAAGGCATAGGATTAAAAGAGAGGAAGAATAATATAGGAAGAGATGAAAGAAAGAAGAGAGAATAATGGGAAGAATACAATTTAGATGGTTTAGTGTGTTGTTGGGCTGTTTATACAAAAAGATGCTCAGTCTCTTAGCCGATCTCTAAAGTTCTAGATTACAAAATGAATCATTGTTGTTATTCTGACTGAAATTGTACAAATGAACACACACATATATATACTTAGACATTAATTTGAGTTTTTCCCTTTTTTTTTTAATTCAAGGAAGAGAGATTATGATTGTCCTGTATACCTACATCTCAGATTCCATAGCAATATCAAATGTTGAGTAAAGGGCAAGAAAAATGGCTGTCACTTCCCAGGCTATTATATGTTAAAGAAACTGGATGAAGGTGGTTTGGGATAGAGAATATTGGGAGCAGAAATATGTGCTCAGTAATGGACAGGGAACTGTTAGTGTGGGATCAATGCATTTTCAGTTCTTTAACTGAAAAACTACCCAAATAGTGGGGTCATTTCACAGTCGGAGAAGCAAAAGGTGAGGCAAAGGTTGTAAAGGTGATGTTCACATTTTATTACACCCATAAGAATCCTAAATTGTAATGTTAAGTAGGAGATTGAAAGCGTGACTCTTGAGTAGGGTTGGCAGGGAGAAAATGATTAATCAATAATATACAGAACATTCTGTGAGCTAATGTCATGTGATATCATCTGTGGCTCTGACTCCAACCCATCTTTCCCACTTCCCTTATATTATTATCCATTTTCAAGATCTCTTTTATTGTCCTAAAATAATATTCATATATAAAATACTCACTACATACAAAATTTTAAAAGTATCTACAATGGTATAATAAATATGAAGAAATAAAAATTTAATTCATGGTACAATTTATCTGTCTAATACCAATTATAGAGGCAAAACCATATTGGATATGCTTTATTGTAAATAACCATACTTGATAGGTGATACTATATTTCAGTTGGACTGCATAGAAGTGACTTAGTCAAGAGAGTGCTTCTTAACATGTATGGGACCCTTGAATTGATCCCCAGCACTTAACCTATCAGGCAATTAACCCAGACTGATGGCAAATGCCCATAATCACAGCACTTGAATTGAGAGGGAAAAGCATTAAAATGTCAAGGTTATTCTGGGCTACATAAAAAATATCAAGGCCAGTTTGGGCTACAAGAAACTTTGCAAAAATTAAATTTTAACAATACCACCTTTTATCCTATTTTTAACTAAGAATCCGCAAGCAAAGTGTATCTGACCATATAACTAAAATAATCATTAAGGGAAAACACATAAATGTTGAATATCTAGAAATCTGTGGAAAATGGTGTTGGACTCTCAAAATCTCAGAGCAGCATCATCACTTATAATATTTTTATTTGTTATTCATAAAATTTCATAAACAAAATACTGTACTATCTTTTCTTGTATGCAATAGCTGTATTCCTATATTTCTACTATGTACACTCTATATATTATTTGGATACAGGACTTTTAAACCCTGATATATTCCTATAACTCAACCTCTGTCTGTCTATATATCTCTCTGTCACTTGCCACCATTTCTTATTGCTGTGGGATGATCCTCCTCCATTTATATATCATTGTCTCCTTCTTTAAAAATTGAAATTCCTTGTCTTGCCCACTTAAAATTAATAGCAATTTTCTAACTATTGGGAATGTATTTGAATTCTGTGATTATTAATACTAAGCTTTCTCATGTGGCCCTTTTGTGCTATAACTATCCCAATCTTGAGATGGGCAATACAAAACAGCATGGGTTATATTAAAAGCAATGAGGAAAAGAAGACCAAGCACTGAGTCCTTCATCAAATATAGATTGAAAAATGATGGTGCTGACCCAACAGCTTGTGGAGAGGTGATCAAAGGAAGAACTAAGATACAGGATGGACTATTCTAACTAATAAACACTTATAATTCATAAATGGACATCTGGGAATTATTAGTGACTAAGAGAATAGATGAGTAATAAAATACAAAGTCATTAGAGACAGAGGACAAGAATTTAAAGGCAGTGTTCACAGGTAAATCCTGAAACGTTTTACTAGAAAAAAATGAAGTAATGAAATTTTATTTTAAACAGATGATATTATATCATATTTGCATACTCATATTAAATATCTTACAGAATGTTGGAGAGTTAGAAAGCAAAGAATAAACTATTGAATCAAAATTTTATAAGGCCTGTAATGTTGATTCAGTTGATAAATCGTACACCACACAAGAATGAGGATGAGAGTTCATTCACATCCTCTGAACCCATTTAAATGCTAGGTGGGCATTTGACCCCATCTGCAATTTTGTAAGAGGTAGGATAGAGACAAGAGGTCACCAGAGCAAGATAGCTAGTGAGACAAGCCATATTAACAAATTGTGGATTAAGATAAGAGGCTTTGCTTCAACAGATAAGATAGAGAGTTGTTTAATAAAGTGGAGAATAGTTGAGGAAGACTTTTCAAAGTCAATCCCCGGACTCCAAGACACATACACAGATACATGTATTCCTCACACATGGGTGTGTGTAGGAATACACACATTTGATCATACATATATATTACTTCAAACAATACAGACACAAGTTAAAGATAATTGACTAATAAATTATCTTTAAATGCCCTAGTAGTAGGTGGGAGGTAGTCAAATCATGTATCAAGGGATGTGATAGGCCACAGGAAAAGGAATATGGATTAGTAATTTGAGAATAATATACAGCACTGAATAGACATGGAATCAAAAGATCAAGTGATTATTGACTATTTCTGTGACTATTCTCCTGATATACTAAAAAGAAGGAATTAAATTCATATAATTTTGCTTTGTTTAAGATTGGATGCCTGAAATAAAGACTGGTAGGGCTGTCTCCTTTCTGGGGCCTTAAGAGAAAATCATTGCCCTTGCTTCCAACTTCTAGAAGTCAGTAATTGCCGTGCACCGTGCCCCCATTCTATGCTTTATGTGCTATAATCCAGTTCAGGAGCTTTGGGCAAGGGGCTGGAGGTTGAGAATACACACACAGAGACAGACCGACACGCAGACCTTCCAACACTGGTACCAAAAACCCATCTTTAATAGCACCATGGAGGCTTAAATACACTGCAGTCAATGGCCAACAGGTGAAAATCCCATCCTCTGATCCTCTAAGCTAAGCACAGCTTCTAGTAACTTCAATTAGAAGGCTCTAGACAGGGAAGAGCAGCTGAAGGCCAGGACTTAATTGGTCCCAACAAGTAATCTCACTTGACACATGCATGTTTGTCACTACAATCCTAATTTCTGTTTTGCTACAATTTCTTTCTACTATAACACTGCAATCTTTTTCTAACACCTGTGAAACTCCTGCAAGCATATTATAGATGGGCTACCAAGGGGGAAAGATGAGAGTCAAAGAGTAAGAGCTTATTGAATATCAAAAAGAAATTTAAAAGAACAAATTCAGGAATTATTAGGGATAAACCATATGGATAAACCAGTTTCTAGACATGAGATCAACAACTATCAAACTCATCTTAGTATTAAAAGAAAAAGCTTCAATTGAAGACATCCTGTTTGACCTAATTGCAGTCTAATGCACCCAAATAAATGAAATAATTTTTATCAATCTGCATTAGTCAAAATAATAAGTCATGTAAACCATACAGCATTTTGTATAAGAAGAATGATGTTCACCAAGAAAGATATTTAAGAAACCTTGTTTCCCACAAAGATTGCATGTAACCTTTTCAGAATACATGATCACTCATAAATATTACTTTGTTGGTTGATCTTTGCTTTTTCTCAGTTCTGAGCTTTTTTTTGATGGTGACAAGAACTATAAACATTGTCTAAAGGTTCCATGTCATTGTTTTTTCCATTCAATGCTTACTGGTCCTTACCTAGCTGTACAAACCAGATTATATCATAATCTAGGGTGGTCTCTTATCTCAAGATTCACATCTTTATCAAGTTTCACAGACTAGGACAGTTACATTTTGGGGGAGAGAGGGGCAGTATTCAAATCACCAACCATTTCTTCTTTGACTACCTGTTTTCTTCTGTTAAAATCAGGAAATCATTAGCTAAAATTTTCACAATCAGTTCTGAAATAAAGACATGGAGATGTCTTATAACTTAAATTAACCCATTTATATTAATTTACATTCTGTCACATGGTGTTACCTCTCTTCCTACATCCACCTCCTCTTTATTCTCCATGTCTCCTGGCATCTACTGCATGCCTAGACTCCTTCTCCTCTTCCTTTCTGTCTGGTCTGTGGAAATCCCTCCTATGCCTCCTGCCTAGCTATTGGCCCAGTCGGCTTTTTATTATAACAATCACAACAAGACACCTTCACACCTTATACAATAAATATTCCACAACATTTTCCCCTTTTGTATAAATGAAAATAAAAGTTTATAACTCTCCCATAGTAAAACTATAGACAATGAGAACAATTATCACATAAGAATTATGTGCACAACACTTAGTTCATTCATATTGAAAAATTCCAAGAAAATACTAAATTATCTATCCTATCTTGCTGAGTCCAAAGTTTTGTACCTGATTTACTTTCTGTCAGAGCTAAGGAAAGCTGTAACTATGGCTATCTAATCTTCATCCCAAGAATATAATATTACCTGAGTAAGAAGGAAGTGCAAAGAAAGCAACTTCCAAAACTAAGAAACAACAGAGACATCTCACTGCCTGAACAGTTACCCAGGGTTTCTCTGTAACGTAGCAGCATTTTTTTTTTTAAATATATGATAGACCTTTCTGTGAAGCAGGAATTTTGAGGAACCACACCATTTTTTTCTTGGCAAATTTGACAGTTGCCTTCTTTTGTGTCTTGCTTGTCAAATTTGGGAAACATTCTATCAGCAGTCGAGGCAAGCGCAGTTTATTGCCCAAATGGATAGTTTTGTTTTGTTTTGTTTTTCAAAAGAGAAATCAAACCCCATATAAAGGTTCTTTGATTTCTATAATCCTTTCTTAAATTAAATTAGTGCTTCCAGGAACACACATGTCTCACTGTCATGAAAAGCCTTGTTGCTATTAAAACAATTTAAATGATATGTTCTGTATATCTTTGAAGGATTTGAAGACCATTTATCTAAAATATATGTCTGTATGACCTTGAAAACATATGTAAAATGAGTATAAGTTTGATTGTTACAGATGACTAACTACTAAAATATCTCTTTTTAAATTATCCTAAATAGATTTCAAGGACTAGAACTTCACATTACATTTTAAAATGATCTGTATAGGTGCAATACCTTGAACTAGAATAGAAATATATATAGTATAACAAAAGTATCCTTAAATTTGTATCAATATTTAAAAATCTATACCAATGTAATTTATTTTAGACCAGTGGTTGTTCAAAGGTAGACTTAATAATCCATCCTTTTATCTCATTGTTTCTATATTATATTCCTGCTTTCTCCCCTCTGAAGGAGTTCCCTAAATCTAATCTCCTTTCTTCATCTTTTTTCCTGATCATCACTACGAATAATTTGTAACCAATCCCCCTAAATCATGTCAAACTTCCTTACCTCACCAAATGACAGAAAGAAAGAAAAAAAAAAAAAAAAAAAAAAAACTACTCATCACACCTCTTGGAATTGTGGATGTCATGTTCTTTAGAATACTTCCAGTCTGGGCGTGATGGCATCCTAATGGGACCCTTTGAAAATTGTAATAGTGGTCAAGTTCTGGGAAAGCTTACTGTTTATGTTTTGTTTAGTCTCTTTGCGATGAGAAATTTTAGAGCTTATCTGAAGTCACAGATAAGTCTGTGAGGCTGGACGATCTTAACTAGCAGTTTTGAAGTTGTTCTAAAAGCAGAATTGGGGAAATTGTAACAAAGGCATTTTGAGATGCTGGATCACCTGGGCTACTTGTCTTTATTGGTATCTGGTCCTTCCTTTTTTTTTCTGAAAACACATAAACCTTTAAAGGAAAAATATATATCTGCATCAATTCAAGTATGGAATGTTATCTATTCATTACAAATATCTATTCATTACTTCCATTTATATCTATTGTTGTCCATACTCTTTTTCACTTTCTTAACATTTAAGCACACATATTTTTAAGCATTGTATACCTATTTATAGGTTTTTTGGCCTGGATTTGACTTTACTAAGCACCTGCAATGTTTCTTGACTGAATTAGCAAAAACTTAAACTACTAGGTGGTGTTAGGTCCTCTAGTGCCCAGCCCTGGCAGCTGACTCCACTCATCCTCACTTCTTTGAGATCCTAGCTTCATACCTAATGATACAAGCTGGATCTGAATTTACAATCTCAAACTTGAGGAATTGTTAAACCCACTTTCCAGAGTCCCCATGCACAGAAGTTGACTGGTATGAGTGATCCTGGAGAGTCCCACATGGCACAGAGGCACAAGCTGGCATGGTTTCTCCATCTCCTGTGATCATGCCCCACACTGGGTGCCATAAGTAAAAAGTCTTTTCTGTCCCACCAGCACATCCAAAGTAATGACATGGAGGCTAATTAAACATGAAACCTTAACCTATAGCTTAGGCTTGTCCATAAATAGCTCTTGTAACAAATTTACCCAGTTATATTAATCTATATTCTATTGCATGGCATTACCTCTCTTCCAACTTGTACCTCCTGTTTCTTCTTTGTGTTTCTTAGCATCTCCTACATGCCTAGATTCCTCCTTCTTTTCCTTTCTCTTCACAGAAATCCCTCTTATGCCTCCAGCTTAGCTATTGGCTAGTCAGATTTTTTCTTTAAAAAAACAATCAGAGCAATATATCTTCACAAAGTATAGAACATATCAGAAGGATTGATAGAAGATTAAGGAGAGAAAGAAGGCTTGAAAATGTCAGTTCACTGAGTGGAACTAGGAATTAGCCAAGCACATAAGGTATAACTAGTTTTGGACTACTTCAAATTAGGTCATTAATTTAGAAAATTGACATTACAAAGTGGCACATGCATCCAGCATTATTAATCCTCTCAAATGCTGATAGCTAGTCAGAAGACAACCCAGGTTAATAGACTGTGTTTTAGCCATCTTAGAACAGCTGGGGAAAAAAGAAAACTGAAAAGAAAAAGTTAGATGGTTCCAACAAATAGTTGGGTAATGATAGTGTACTTGGTGATCTGAGTTGGAGGAAAAAGATCAGAATGTATATGAAAGCACCTCTATCACTAATCACTTAGTATGTGATTGACTCTTTGGAGACAGGGTTTTAACATGATAATTAAGCTAAAATAAAGTCATTATTTTTAGGAACTGACTCAATAAAATTAGTATCCTTATAAGGATGTGAACATAGTTGGTTACACTGTGAAGACAGGAGAGTAAGTAAGTCTACATAATGAGGAGAGATCTAAGAAGAAACCAACTCTAAAGGCATCATGACCTCAGTCATCTGATCTAAAGAGTAGAAGGTGGGGGTAGGTTATTATTATTATTATTATTATTATTATTATTATTATTATTCCATGTAGCTGCAGTTTGTGATTCTTTGTTATAACAAATGTAACAAACTGACAGTGTGGGGTTCAGAAGCCATGAAAGGATTTGATGATTGATCTAGAGACAAACTACAGTACACCACACACACACACACACACAAATAATACAATGCATCTCAGGTAGTAGTGAATGGCTTAGACAATTAGGAAAATTTATGTTTACTGAAAGAAATAGGGAAGTAGAATATGACTTGATGGGGGTTCAGACAAATGAAATTACTGGTACTTAAGTATGTTCCACATATTGGAGTTACTCTTTTTGATTGTTCATAGCAGATAGATCAAACATGTTAAGAGCATAAACATCACAGAATGATCAATTCAGACTCAAAAGACTTCTGGTACAAAGGTAATTGAATGCTTCTGTATCTTTATTACATAACTAAGGAGCAAGAGAAGTTACCAAGATTATTGTAAATTGTCTGTTTTAAAAAAAAAATCAAAAAGTGATAGAGTAGATGGAACTTGATGCTATATGTATAATGGGCTGCTAATAAATGTTTGCTAAGGGGAAAAACACTGAAATAGAATCACCCCAACACAGCCAGACTGGACAGTGACTAGGTAGCACTAGTACAAATAGAAAAGTTACAGTAACCATTGAATTCACAAGAGCTGAAAAGTGGGGCATTGCAGAATCCCTAATAAAGACACTACAATAACAGAAGGAAAAAATCATTGGAAGCTAGAGACACCCCTTTTTTAGATTATGAGACCTAGTTTAATAATTCTACAATATTTTAGCTTTCAACAACTGAATATTGACTAACATTTGGCAAACTCACATCTTAATAAATAGCAAGGACCAACCAATCAATACACTGTGAGATGAGATGATAAATATTTACAATTAATGTCGAGTATGAACTGTGGCCACCTGAGAAGGCAGGTACTTTCCCAGTCTTTGCAACTTGAAGGGCAGGTACTAGGCCCAGGCATTGCTGTTAAACTCCAAGTATAACAAGCCTCAGTACAAATATAAAGAACCCAAGTATTAATTATAGCTCCCTACACTGATCTGTACATAATATCACAGGACTTTGACATAGCAACTTAGTAATCACTAAGGAGTTTAGCACCATTTTCTTTTGTGTTTATTGAAGTTCATTTCATTGCACTTGAATGTATTGTATTATTTCTCTGTTTTGTTGGCTATACAGATCTTGTATTTGCTTTTTTTGTATTATTTGGGGTAACAGTACATCTTTCTTCTCTTTCTTGTTGGACATAAATGATGTAATATGTAAGAAGAACTTGCGTTTCCTTCTGAAAAAAAATTTCTATTATGTCTATTTGTGTGAATGTTAGTAGTGTGCATATAGATTTCAGAGGACAGTTTGAGAAATTAACTCTCTCCTTCATCCAAGTGGTTCAATAAATAAAAATTCAGGTTATCAGTCTTGGCTCTAAGTGTGCAAGTATCTTAAGTAGCTGAGCCATCTCATCAATCGGTCTTCTCCATTAATTTCTCAATCCTACTCAAAAAACAGGAAGTGAAGTTATCCTTAGTTTTAATTTTTTAATGATGAAATGGACATTGTAGAAAATATATTCAGTAATGCAAAATGAAAAGCTAGATCAGTTGTAGCTGAATACCAAAATTTTAGGGATAGTTAATATTGTTAGTACCTAAGCTGTTAGAAAAATAAACAAACAAGAAGAGGTCAGTTATTCACACTTGAAATGTTGAGCTTGATGAAATAGATAGATGCAGCAAATTTTCAGAGGGGATCTTATTAACGAGGAAGATAAAAACTTTGACTAGCTAACCCACTACGTTACGTTCTGTAAATTTCTTCTTTCCAAATGCAGGAAGTCATAAACCTGATTTGTTTGGCTTCATGAAGATTAAATGGTCCATATATGAGAAACATCAAAAGAAAAGTTTAAGACCTCATGACATCAGTATTAGGTGTCAGTTGATGTTATAATTGTGACAGTTTCATTAATAGTCAGTACCCATACCATGAAATGTGATTATAATAAAAGTAAGTTATGTATCTTCAGAGTGGCAATTGATTTTCAGAGTTAAGGTTAAAATTTTATCACCCCGTTCTTTGCCCTCCACTTTTTCACTCCTTGAGTCTAACTACCTGAATGCAAAATTCTACTCCTCAGCAATTCAGATTTTGCCATCATTTCTTTCCTCATATTTTTATCACAGATTTAAGCTCTCTAAAGCTATGAAACCTGCAGACACAGAAGTTCATGATTTATGTATGTATTTGATAGCCTCACCCCTGACATCCTAGCCTCAAATCTAGACTCTTAAACTGCCTACTTAGCTCTGTTAACAGATTTTAATCTTGCATATTAGAAAAGCCATTCAAATGTTCTTAGGCATTATCATCCTGGCACTTTAATTGAAATATATCTTTACATTTAAAAAATAATGGAACATAACAGTGAATAAAAGCAGCCCCCTTTTCACACAGTGTATGCTAATGTTGACCCCACTGCTCTTGGCTTTTCACAAGTCTCTGTGATTTCCTGGAATTTCCTGAACTCAGCACTTTGATGACCATGGATGTTTTAACTTCACTGCTCTCCCGGTTGCAGAGGAGCTTTTGACATTTGGATTTTGTGTTCACCTAATGGCAACTGCAATTAAAGCTTTCCCACATCAATGAGCTAACTTTCTAAGGCCATTTCAAAGGGTGAATTCAATATTCAAATTGCATGATGCCTATTGATCTGTGTGCTACTATTTGTGTGACTGGAAAAGTACTCATTAGAAATTTTCCTGACACAACAGATGAATGAGGAAATAGAGAAAACTAATTTCTCTGGGGAAAAAAAAAAAAAAAAAAAAAAACATCTGAACCAAAAATAATTTATTAGTTACCAGGAAATATGTGTAGGGAAAAAGAAAGTAACTTACATTTCCAGGTCTAAGATTGACCAAAGATTATTTATTTGAGAGTGAGCATCCAAATTATAGGAACTGATTCCCAAAATGACCAATCTGATTGCTTCAGAATCACTTTAAAACTATCCCAAGAGAATAAGGTCTGTTGCTCAGAAGCAGCAGCCTACAAGGTGAACCTCACAAATTCTAGGAGATTTAGAAATAACCTGACAACCTATTTTACAGGTGAGACTAAATGATGGATTTTGGTAAGTCCTATAGACATTCAACAATAGGTTTTTATGCTAGTGTGTCTTTACAATTTCAATTAGATTTTTTTTCGAGATAGACACAGGAAACAAAGTATGCCAGTATACCCCAGAACAATTTAGCAATGCTTGTTTGCATGCAGACATAATGTTGTGTATATACACACATAAAAAGGAGAGTGAACATGAAGAATTACTATATCTTTCTGGATTCCTCATTTTTGTACATTTAGTCCTTGCTAGAACATCTATTTATATACTCTTCACCTGTTTTCTTTTGATGTGGCAAAAGCTTATTGAAGATACAACAAAACATGCCAAAGACACCTTGAGAGATTTAATGTTTTCCTGAGGAGCAGAAAGAATTACTAACTCGGCTAAGTTTGCTTTCATGGCTTGGTATCTTTTCATTGACCAAAGTATAAACCAATTTTATATACTTATTTGCATGTAAGTTTTTGTGAGGAAAAGACTGAGAATGCAGACAACAACAATTTGATATTTTGGTTCTTTCTCATTAAGTACTTTCATTCCAATAAGATAAATTCAGATCTCCTGTCTTGACCTTGACACAGATGGTCAGGGAATATTCAATAAAGTATCCCTTCATATTTAATAAAAGTGAAAAGAAAATAAATACACAAAATAAGATAAGATATTTCTACATATACTTCTGGTAGCTCATCCTTGGCCTGAAGCACCCACATGTAACAGAGAAGTTGATATCTTCTCATGCTTTCTGTCACTTTCAGCTCATAAACTGCATAGCTGCTGAGGAAATGTTAAGAAACAGTAAACACTTGATTTGAGTATTGCTGAAACAGACATTTATGAGGCCATTCATGAATATGCTGCATTTAATTAATTTTAATGCAGTTTCCTATAACAGTGTGAGTGTGGTTCCAGTTCATTGATGATTCTGAAGACTCAGTGAGTCACTGAGGTAACTAATATTAGAATTGGAGAGGGAGGAGGGGACAGAGACAGATTGGGGGAGTGAGATTAGAATAGTAATCATATGCCTAATAAATATTATTCTAATCTCACTCAAGAACAATGGCAATGGGTCTTTGATCCTACTGCACGTACTGGCTTTGTGGGAGCCTAGGCAGTTTGGATGCTCACCTTACTAGACCTGGATGGAGGTGGGTGGTCCTTGGACTTCCCACAGGGCAGGGAACCCGGATTACTCTTAGGAATGACAAGGGAGGGGGACTTGGTGGGAGGGGGGGGGAAATGGGAGGTGGTGGTGGGGAGAAGGCGGAAATCTTTAATAAATAAGTAAAAAAAAAGAAACAAAAAAAACCAATCATATGCCTAGTTCTAGTCATCTAGACAGGGAAACAGTCAGGACAACAAAATCAGTATTAAAAGGAATTGCTTCATAAATTGAATAGTAATTGACATAAGCAATAAATACAATTCTGTTTGGTTGCTATGGGTGTTTCATGAAAAGATTGTTTTATCTAGATTACAATAATGGACATTATCAGTGCATGTTTTGATTTATTCTGATTTGATCCCCCAAACAAATAATACAACAAAATTTACATTCAACTTAGTGCTATCTGAGGAGCTACTGGCAACTGAGATTGCTAAGGGAGGAAGAGTCACTTTTCTTCAGAGGGGAGGGTGTTGACAGGCCACCCATTCTCTAGAGAAGAGGCCCACACACTTGCATACAGATGCTGAGCTAAGCTTATTCAATGTGATTCTTTAAAAACCAAGATTGCATAAAGCTAAGTGGGAAAAGCAGTGATAGAGATAGGGGAGGAATTGAAAGAGAGAGAATGGGGGTTTGTATTTTATCTAAACACATTGTTTGCCTGTATGGATATTAAATAATATATATTTTAAGTCACAGTCAAGAAAACAGCAAATTCAATTTCTGTTTGGTATGTAAATACTATCAAATATTCATTTTTATAATTGTTTCAAATTATACAGTGTTCATATACATTTCTTGTATGTTAACACAGATATTATTTAGGCTTTTATGCTTTCCTTCTTATAAATTATAATCAGATTTCTTCATACTATATTTTAAGATGAGCAGGTCAGAAAAATGGGAAATTTTAAAAGTTGCTTTTATTTATTTATTTATTTATTAAAGATTTCTGCCTCCTCCCCACCACCACCTCCCATTTCCCTCCCCCTCCACCAATCAAGTCCCCCTCCCTCCCTCGTCAGCCCGAAGAGCAATCAGGGTTCCCTGCCCTGTGGGAAGTCCAAGGACCACCCACCTCCATCCAGTTCTAGTAAGGTGAGCATCCAAACTGCCTAGGCTCCCACAAAGCCAGTACGTGCAATAGGATCAAAAACCCATTGCCATTGTTCTTGAGTTCTCAGTAGTCCTCATTGTCCGCTATGTTCAGTGAGTCCGGTTTTATCCCATGCTTTTTCAGACCCAGGCCAGCTGGCCTTGGTGAGTTCCCAATAGAACATCCCCATTGTCTCAGTGTGTGGGTGCACCCCTCGCGGTCCTGAGTTTCTTGCTCGTGCTCTCTCTCCTTCTGCTCCTGATTTGTAAAAGTTGCTTTTTGATTGTATTAAAAAAATCATTAATCCTTGAATGCTCACTATATGTTCAATAGTGCACATGGCTCTAGAAATATCAGAATTTAGAACAGATGTTCCTAAACACAAAGTACTTAAGTAGAGATGATGAATGAGTTGAAGGTAGCTATGTATAGTGATACTACAGGTAAATGGGGAATCACAGTGATTAAAGAAAGCAGAGACCAAAGAAGCCTCATGGAAAAGGACATCTTCACTTTCTGAATCATTGTGAATTTGAAAGATGTAGCTAAAGAAAAAACTATGTGTTGATAATGAGGAAGATGACAAAGGTACACTAATCCTCTGCAAGGTGCTCTTAGTGGGCATGTTCAAGAGACATTGAGTGCATAATAGAAGCTTCTGGATGGTCTCTCAGAGTGTTTGTGTGTATGAAAGAGTCTGTTCAGCATCCCCTTCTTTGCCCTAAAAATGATTTATGCTGTTTGATTTGCAGTTCAGATTTCATTTTGAATCCTCTGCTGAGATTCTCAAGAAACAAGAGTCATAAATGTGGAGAATCTCTTGTTGGTTAGAAAAATATTTCTTATTGCTCAGCACGCCCCCCTCATTTCTCCTGAAGCCTCCTATTCCCTGGAGTTATCTTTATCACTGTTGCTTCCAGAAAGGTTGGTTTTATTTTCCCAGAAAGACAACAAATATGTCATAAAGAATAGGGATGGATAATCTTTGTAATTTTATCTATGCTAATCTAACTTCAAATGCTGTTCATATTTCTTATACATTGAGGATTTGTCACAACAAAAAAGTACACAATACAGGTAGAATATTAAGGGTGCAGAGTAGCCCTGCCCAACGAGGTAGTTTACATTCCGTTGTCGGTAGAATATTTCTCAGTTGTTTGTCTGAATAATGTGTGAGGTAAAGCATTTGACAGGTTAATTATACATTGCTTTGAAAAGTATTTCCCTGCATTTCACTTGAAATTGGTTGTATTTTAATTCCTTTGATTCTCCTGCTCCTCTTTTATTACAGAGCCACAAAAACACCTTTTCAAAGACCATGCATGTAAGAGAATGTGTCTTATCAAACCCCTCTCCTCTCATTTCCAAACCTCTGACCATGTACTTTACTGGATCTTTCTCACACAAAGAGGACTACTAATCGGCGACATAATGTCTTAGGCATTGTGTAAGGATATGTTTTATTATTATATAAGCCTTAGGAGGGTTGAGTCAGATACAGCTTCCTTCCTTGTCGTAAGACATTTACAAAGTTTTTTTCTACTCAGAGAGGTAATGTGTTTTGAGCATTTCACTCTCATGGTTATGAGCTGTTCTATCATACCAGGGAAACACACACACAAACACACACACGCATACACACGAGGAAGAACAAAGGTTATTCTGATGTCTTGCTGCTTAAACAAGGTTTTCCAATTCACCTTCCAGCAGAACTCCAAGACTAAAATCGTTTAGAATTTGCTCAATGACTGGCAAATCAGCCCTTTTCTTCCCATTTGCATGTGGCCTCTCATAAAATTTTATCAGACAGAAAAACAGAGTGGAGTCTCTTACATATCAAACCCCATGAGAGTGTAGGAATAATAAAATGGAGTAAAGAGTAGCTGACTAGACATTTCTATTGAATTTATAATGCTTTTTTATTTGCCCATCATTAAGAAAGGCAACCTCAAATTTATCCATTTACCAAGTCTTTATTACAAGTTACCCATTTTATGTATTTCACTCCCCTCTCTTCTATAATACAGTCTAACATTTCCAAGAATCACTTGACAACCCAAACTTCTGCATCTACTAGGAGTCATCACATGAAGACTACAAAATTCTGACCTTGCAAAAATTACACCCCATCTCAGTCATGTATCTTCCTTCGATCTTTTATCCCTTACCTAAACAAGGACTAATTGATTACTTTTGAATCTACCTCCAAAATACCCTTTGTTGCTTTCTCCAAGACATACTATCTAATACAATTCTCCATCTAGGTATGGAAAGCTCACCCAGGTGTCCTCGTTTAAAGGAACACTATACTCTCCCAAAACATGAACTATTTTTGCAGCCCTTGGTTGCCATCTAAAACTTAAAGATAAAAACATATTGCTGAAGATTCTACACACTTCAGACATAGGACTTGGATTAATTGAGCTAGAACTGTCCTGGTCCACCTCTATGTATCCACATACATATGTAAGTTGTCAAGGGAGAAAAGAAACAAGTAGTCTACCCAAGAGTAAAGATTACATACTGCAACAATGACTCAACTAAGATATCCTCAATGGTGCAATAGAACACTTAACATCTTGGGGCATAAATATCAGCTGTTTAATTGAACTTAAGTCTTACTCAATAGGAAAGAATTCATGACTAGGGTTGTAAAACTACCCTACTATCAGTGACTAGAGAAAACACACACTTGAGATGTGACCTATTACTACCCTTTTCCTAAACCATTAAAATTTCTCACAGTCTATATATGCATCTTCGTGTCCTCAGAGAAGTATAGGTCACATACCTCATCAAAAATACAAAACAAAACACGTTTCAGTGGATAGAGACCATTTTCAAGATCCACAATTGGTCAAAATGCAGAGAACAGGTGGCTGTGGGGTGCCAAACCCCAATCTAATATAACTGTCAAACAATTTCCTCTTATTTAGCTCAGGAAACTTGATAAAGAAGTTTTGAAGAAAGCTTGAAAGAATGAGAAAATAGGAGATGAAGGACAGCTGCTTATATATAGTGTCTTTTAGACAGGGAGGGAAGACGCCCCTTTATAATCCCAACAAAATGACTGCCAATCTAAACTGCCACAAGCTGACACACCAATAAGGACAGAGAAAATCCCATATCATCCCATCTCTAGATGATGAGCTATAGGTGCTCAGTGCCTTTTGAGAGATGGAGAAGCAGTTTCCCCCATAAAAGAGCTCCCACCTAGATTGTTGAATCCCAAGTCAGCCTTGTATATAAATAATATGAACAATGCTAAATGGACTCACTAGGTTTTATATATAGGTATGTTTGTATGTATGTACCATATGTGTAATATATAATTTTATGTTATATATAACATATGTATATGCATGTAGCAAAATAAAGAAAAGATAAACTTGAGAAGAAAGGGCTCCACAGAAGCTGAGGGGAAAGGAGAAGAAAGGCTGATGTAGATGCAGTGTTCATGTATGAATTTCTCAAATGAAATAAAGGTAGCTAAAATAAAAGCACTGTGTAAACAAACCAATACCCCTTGGGTACATGTCCTTGTACTCTATTGCTGGGGCATTCTATTACCCACCAATGCTCTCCCCAACCTGTGCAGTTTGAGTGTGGTTGCTTCACAGTCCCTGTTTTATACACAGTAGTAAACACAACTGCAGAATTTTCCTGCTGAAACTTCCCCTACTTCTTCCAATCCTCCCAGAATAAATATGAATTCAGTATCTTAAAATATTCTGTTGATGTTTGGCCTCCAAACTCCTGACGGAATCTTGTCTTCCCACTTTTCTCATTCTTTGTCTTTTTTTTTTTTTGTGTGTGTGTGTGTGTGTGTGTGACAAACTCACTGGCTTTTCTCATTCAATGCCTAGACTAAAACCAGTAGTTATTTTTGTCACCTCTACCTAAATAAAGTTTTGTCCCTTCGTTGAAAAGGTTCTTACCCATTTTCATTTACTGGCTCTTTCCATGGCTTTGAAGCATATTTGATTTATTTGTATTATATCTATTATTTAATAAATGCATTAAAATGAGGCATTTTGCTCTAAGTGATAATACACTGTAATCTGTTTTTAATGGTCATTAATATCTGTTTGAATTTTCTCCTCACTTATTCATTTTTTTAAAAAAGCATTATTTGAAAACCCCTATGCAAATTTTCAAGGTCAAGATAGCATTTTCCTTTTATTATTAATTAATTTAACTATTATAAATTGCAATTATTTGCATTATGATCATAGTCAGTTAGCATAATGCCTAGCAATAGTTGGCACTTATGAAGTTTAGTCTTGTCCCTCTCTGATCATGACATTATTTTGTGTTCCGTGGCATTGGAAAAGAGTATATTATTTGCAGAGTACATACACATTCATCATAGTGGTGTCAGGCCTAGAGGTCTGAGTTCAATGTGAGCAGCATAGAGCGTATGAGTGAATAGCGTATGACAAAATACTCAGAAAGTTCCAGATTTGTGGCCTACAGAGTGATTCTCAGTGTCCAGAATTAACACTGGGACAGAGCTGTGGATGGTTTTCTGATAGGATTAATTCACTAATTTGGCATTAGAGACCATCTTTATTATCTTTGAAAAAATATTTACTTTACTCTATATTAAATTTATTATATAGTGGTTATTTGTGTTTGGGGGTGTGGGGTGTGCATGCAGATGATTTTCATTAAATACTGAGAACAAAAGACAGCTTTCAAGATTTTTTTTTCTCATTCAATGATTATTTTCTAGGACTAAACGTCAGTCATCAGCTTCATGTAGCAGTGATTTTTCTCTCTGAGCCATCTTTCCAGCCCCATATTTCATTTTCTGTGTTAAAAATCTAGTTTAAACAACCAAAGTATGCTTACTCTAATCATACATGTGTGAAAAAAACTAAAAATAAACAGAGCTTCCTCTCAATCTTATTTGTAGAAAATTACTATTAATGAGATATTAGTGCCTAATAATTAATTATGGCACTCAATTTATTGTTTGTTATCTTTCAGCTTCTAAGATTATTTTCACATTAATGGCAAATTGCCATGTCTTAATGTGACTGATATTAAAATTTACATTTGCCAATTTTTAGAAACTGGACACACATATTTTGTTGATCTCTTATTTTCAACTATTTGTCTGTTTTAGAAATATTTCTGATAATAAAGCCATAATCTTATTCAATATATTAGATTTAAATATATTTTTCTTTTTTTTCCATTTAAATAATTTGAAACCCACTTTTGATAGAGTACTTTTTTTACTGTTTAGCTTATTTTTAAATTTTTATCTCAAAATTTGGAATTTATTTCTCCTCTTGCCCTTTTAATGTGTGTCATTCAGATTTTAAAACTATTTCAAGTATCTATTTCCTATCCAAACCTTCAGGAAATCCAAAATCTACTACTTTGCTCTTTATAAATCATCCAGAATCACCATCATAATCACTGCTGAGAATGAACAGTTTGTAGTTTTACAGACCCACTGTCAACAATTTTGTAAGTGATTATATTTTCCCCAAGTCATCTCTGGGATAGATATGGCAAGCATAGACCTCCTATACTGAGGAGAATATCCTAATCACTGTTTATCACTGTGGCAAAATACTTCATATCACAACTTAGGTGAAAAGGATTTAGCGTGGCTCTTGGTTTCAGTCCATGGCCAGCTGGATTCATTCTTGTAGATCTCAGAAGAGGCTAAACCTTTTGAGAGTAGACTGTGGTAGATCAAAGTTCAGGTCATGGTTTAGAGGAAATGAAGAGAAACTGGAAGGTGCCAAAGCAAGGTCTAGACCCGAGGAACCAAGCCAGTAACCTTCTATATCTCCAAAAGCTGCCCGTTGTTAGGAGGAGATTGCTTGTTCACTTCCCGACCGCTCATTTTTATTATAGTCAACAACAGCCAGTACGGTATTTCCCAATATAGTGTTGACAGAAAGAAACAAAGCTTTCAACAAAGGATCTGGTGGCAGACATTTTGTAACCAAGTCCTATTAAAAGAAATCCTCAGACAGTCTTGCTACTGAAGGTTTTTTGAAGTACGGTCCTCTTTAGTAAGAATAGTCCTGACTCTGCCATATCACTTCCAAGTGTGCTTTATATAGTGTTTTCCTTCGACCAGGTACTTGGACATCAGTCAGATACTCTCTATTTCCTATTTCCTATTAAATCTTAAATATTCTTTCCTAGTAGTTCTCCTATTTCCCAAAATAAAAAGGATAATAGTTTATCTAATATATTAATGCTTTTTTTTCAATAAAATGAGAAGTCAATATAAAACTTGCTTTTAGTTTAACACCATAAATAAAATGTGCAAAGCTAAACCAATTGCTGAAATAACCCTTTTTGTTCCATCTTTGTCTAACAAAACTCTAGCCAATTTCAAAGGCCATTCTGTGTATCATGTCTAGGAATGTCAACACCAGTATATCAAGTTGCTTATCATAGATCTGGTATTTTCAGCATGTGAATACTAAGTACTTGATGCTATCGTTTCATCTAGAATGATCTCCACAGGCCACATGTCAAAGCTTTAAGACCATGCTATGACTGGAGCACAATCTCAAATGGGATAATAGGACATCTAGTTGTCCTGTGTCAGTCGTAAAGAAATGTAGCAAAGGAACTCATACTCATAAAAATAGATAAATCTTTTTTTAAAATGCTGTCTTTGGGGACCCGAGGTAGTAGGAACTCACTGACTCTGGACCGATAGCTTGGGAACCTGCACAGGACCACTGAACTAGAGGCTCTGAATGTGAGTTATAGTTCTGTGGCTTGTGCAGTCTGTGGGGCCACTGCCAGTGGGACCTGGATTTATCCCCAATGCACCAATTGGTCTTTTGGAAGCCATTCCCTATGGAGGGCTATCTTGCTCAGCCGAGATAAGTGGGGATGGGCTTGGTCCTGCCTCAACTTGATAAGCCAGACTTTATATACTTCCCATGGGACCTCTACTTCCCACCCTGATGGGGGCTTGGTGGGAGGAAGAGAGGGAGCTAGAGGAGCGGAAGGAGGGAAAACTGTGGTTGGTATGTAAAGGGAGAAAAATCTTTTAAATAAAAAAAATTTAAAAAGAAACCAGTTTTGTCCCATCATGCACTCCACAGGCTTATGTTTTCTCTCATGAGAGTAGTGTGGCTCTGAAGCCTTAACCATACCTAATCATAGGCTTGAATGTATGAAATTATGAACAAAGTAAATCTTACCTCTCTAAGTTGATTATCTCAGACATTTGTTAGTGATGTAAAGCTAACACTGTGTTCATTGCTTTTAATACACCGTTTTTGCATTATTGAGACCTAGCACACAAAAAGAACATAGATATTCAACATCTGAGGGAAAAATAATTCAAGTTTCAAGCATAAAAGTACAAAATCTGAATGATCACATTGATATCTACACTTACAGAAAGAAAAATTAAAATCCTTAATTTGAAGCCAGCATTAGAATCCAGACTTTACAGTCCATGTCTAATATTTTTCATATTTAAGAAAGAACTTGAAAGCTCTTAAATGCAAAACAAATATGGAATTGATAAGGAAATTCACAACTTTGCTGATAGCTTTAAACACAGCAATTATGTACACCTGTTATTATAATTTAACAACTTCAGTATTTTATAAAACAGACTATATTGTTTAAAAGCTATTAATGGGTGAATGCTTTTACTTTAACTGAATAAAATATGTTTCACTAAACAACCTTCCTATTTTACTTAATCTAAATATTATTTCAGAATCCTTAAATGAATGAAAATCCATTGCCAGTGTGTGGTCCATGGAACATATGAGAAATTAAGTTACTGTTTTAAATACTCACAGCCCTTCCCTGAGATGATGATTTAATTTTACTCTGCTTTTATAGTGATTTTATAAAATCATCATCAGTTACAAAGTAGGCATTTAACTCCCATTTTAAAAAAGACATATATTTGAATATTACTAATAAATAGAACAGTTATAAGAATAAGTTGTTCTTGAATGAGATATAATTCATGTTTTCAATTTCTTTCCTTTCTCTGCTGCAGGGTTCTTTCTGTCATTGCGTTCTTAGAATGAAAAACACCTTTAAAAGAGGGTTGGAGAAATTTTTCAGTAAGTAAAGTACTAATTTTAGAAATATATGGATGTGAGTCTGATACCCAGGACCATGCAAAACGTTGGGCTATGAGAGTAGCACACATCAGTAGTCATACCGCTGGAAAGGCACAGACATGAGGATCTTTGAGTGCATTGGAGAGTCACTTTGGCTTCATCAGTGAGCTCCAACTCAAAGAAAAATGAAAGACAAACAGAAAGAAAGAGAGAAAGAAAGGAAGGAAGGAAGGAAGGAAGGAAGGAAGGAAGGAAGGAAGGAAAAACGAAACAAAATATAAAGAAAGAAAGGAAGAAGGGAGGGAAGGAAGAAACAAACGAAAAAAAAAGAGAGGGAGTGAAGGAGAAAAGTAAGAAAAAAAATGAAAGAAAGGAAGGAAGAAGGAAGGAAGGGAGGGTGGGAGGGAAGGAAGGAAGGAAGAAAGTACATAGAAAAATACCAAGGTGTGAGGATAGGATTCTGAGGAATGACAAAGGTTGACTTCTGAAGTTCATATTTACCCAGACAGGCCTAGACTCATGCATTCACTTAGGTATGCACATACACCTGAGCACACATGCACACACGCACGCGAGCACACACACACACATTGCAGTAAAATTTAAAAAGCAATGAGCTTTTAAGATGTTAGTGAGCTGTACATGATGGGTAGTTCCAACCAGCACAGACTATTTGATATGTAAGTTATGTCAATGTATTCCATACATTTATCCATTCATGGCACATTTGACCTTCAGTTACACTAGTATGTTCTGGGGATATAAAATTAAATAAAACAATATGTCTTGTGCTAGTAGAACTTAAAGAAAAACGCTTTCAGTAACAAATGATTTCTAGATTGAGAGGTATATTTTTAGTGGAATGAATTAAATACTACAATAAAGAAAATGGAATCTTATAGAACAGTATACACTTAGTAGAATAGCCATTCTGATCTTCATCAGAATCAGTTCTCACTCCACATGGAAGACCCTCCAGACCGGGTCTGTTGACAGTCTCTCATGGAAGGAATGAGTAGGGAGATGCATCAGACCCGCTCTTCCGGCTTCACTACTTCCTCCTATGCCTTCCTATTGGGAGATAATCAATTATACCTTGAACCTTGAGTTTGCATTTGCATTAATTAAATAAAATTAACCTTTGGTAAAGAGTTAGAAACTAGTTGACAAAAAGTAATCATAGAGCCTCAAAGGGCATCTGGGAGAGAGACAGACAGGAAGTAGTAGGATGGGGCTTGGGGTGGCACAGTTTTTGCCAGGTTTGCAAAGCAGACACACAGGTCTTCTGTGGTAAATGCTGAAAAGGAGAGTGGGTTAGCTAGTTGCTACTCAGCCTCTCTGAGTTCACATGTTTTCACCCCAGCCTTTGAATATCACATCTTTTGCGTAACTAGCTCAGGTTGCGTAACTAGCTACTTTAGTGGCATCTACAGGGCCAGTGCCTGAGGGAGCAGAATTTACTCCAGGCTGTGACCTGGTGGGCAGGACACTGTTAGAAGCAAGCTGGAAACTGTGGATCTGCAATTGAATGCTGAAATAGCACTGGATTAAGAAAGTCACTGTGCCAAGAATAAAAGACTTCCTACAAAATATGTGCAGTTCTGTCCTCGCTCTGCATGGTCTCATAGTCTTAGAGGGTGCTGGAGTATGAGGAGTGTGGAAGGTTAACTGAAGTAGGGCTACATCTAGATAGTTATAAGTAAATAATAACTTATACTTAGGTTACATTTTGAGTAGTGTGATTACTTTAGGGTCACCCATGCTTTGAAAGAAACCCCTCACCAATGTCCTGTGAGTAGGTTCAATAAACTAATTGGTTTTCCAAGTTGTACTTTGGTAGAATCGTATGTTGTTGGTGTCCTACCTAGACAGAGCAGGTATTTTATTTTTATACTAGTGTGGTAGAAAGTACAAGTGTGGAACAAAATTTTATATTTTCTTTGGTAACAATCATGGGGAATTTGATTGAAATCTTCACCAAGGAAACTGAAGGTAAACTAAAGATTTAATGGTTCCTTCTCCCAATATAAAGTGATAGCAAGAAGACTAAAAAGTGTTCTGGAAAAGTAAATGGAAGATTCAAATTTCAATCTGTTAATCTTCATTTAACTGAAATGCTCAAATTTGAATGGCAGGTGGAAGCTGGACTTGTATGACTTGATATACTTGTTGCTGATATGAATTTGTGAGTGACCACAGTATAGATGTGACTTGATGCCATGGATATGAAAAAGTAAACTCACAAACTCAAGGTTCAAGGTATAATTGATTATCTCCCAACAGGAAGGCATAGGAGGAAGAAGTGAAGCCGGAAGGGCGGGTCTGATGCATCTCCCTACTCATTCCTTCCGTTTTAGCAAAAGCAGACAAAGCCCAAGAGAAGTCTAAGATTGAATGCCTGTCTCTAACATGGTGGGGGCATTGAGTAACGAGCAAAACCAACTAACGTCCCTGAGGAAAAAAAACAGTTGTGAGAAAGGAAAGAATTCATGAAAATAGTGAAATAGGCATCATTGTGACTTCTCAAATCAGAATGGTCACATCTTCTAAATGCCATTGGGATGACAGAAAATGCATACTGAAGTTCTAAGTGATTTTGAAAATCATGAAACTAGAATATAGAGAGGAATTGGTGATTTGAGAGTTACAAGAAGGGAAGGTGCATGTCTATTCTTGGATAATTGAAACTATTGAAAAAGACCCCACAAAAAAAAAATCCCTGAAAGTAATTGTGTCAGTTAAGAATTTCTTAAGGAATGTGGCACCAGAGTTGGGTTTATATGGCCAGAACTATCTGGAGGAATCCAGAGGTTTCTGGTGTTTCCCAATGAAAGCATAGCTGGAAGTATGGATCCTCTAAAATGATATGGAAGTATGGGCTTCAGAACACACAGGAGGAAACTGGATGTTGATAGAATGGTTACCCATTCTCACACGAAGAGAAAGAAGATGATGCAATTGCAAGAGCAGGTGCCTTTTATGCATACGGTAACAGAGAGGTGAGGAATTTGGGGTTCCCTAAGTAATATATGAATAGAGGGAGAAAGGGCAGGCAGGTGGAATCAAAGTGTTGGATGACTATGTGTGAAATAGCTGAGAAACATCAGCCTAATAGAGTATAAGAACCTCAGAACTCATCCATTCCGAGTTGGCTGGCCCTGTGGTTGTGAACTTGCCTTTGCAGGTTAAAGGAGAAACAAATATTGTGGTTTGTCTAGGGTTTGGGTTTGGCTTAACAGCATGACCGACAGAGAAAAAGAGTAAGTCGTTCTAAAATAAACCACAAAATCTAAGCCAAAGAATAGTGAAACGGAGGAACAAATCATAACGCTTGTTCATTGCAATGCATGTATGGGGTGTCTTGCTGGGGACAAAGGGTCATAAATGTGGAAGCAGTTGGGGAAGTGGACTGAAAAATGGAGAGATAAAGTCAACACAAAGGAAGCAATTTCTCGTGACTATGTGGTATCCTGCTCTTAGAACTCCCCTACTTCCCCTATTAATGTAGCCGTGATTCATTTCTTAACCTCCATTGTACTTTATTATTTCCTCTTTGCCTTGGCTGTCTTAGTCATTGCTATTCTATTATACTGCATGTATTCTTTTACATCAATTTATGGTAATTTTGTGGGACAAAGCAAGGCAGTGATGACTTCACATATTTCAATATGTTTCCTTTATAGCATGGTTTCTAGATCCATTGCTATCTTATTTTCCTTTCTCTCAGCATTTATTTTCAATATTTCTAATAAAAATGAAAAATAATGACCTATTGATAATCTACAAGTGTCTAAGGCAGAAGCTTAGGAGAGACAGTTTTTGTACGTTTGGTTTTGACACTTATATCTATTGGATCACACAGTGAACTAATATTACTTTAAATATTTGCTGAATGAAAACCTTATAAAATGCAGAGTACTTAATATTTCACACATCTAATTTATTTTTCACAAATATGCATGCAACATTAAGTGTTAGCCCACTTTACAGACTGGAAAGCATATAAAAAATTAACTTTTCCAAAGTGACATAACTGAGAAGAAATGGAAACTCCATAAAACATTGTTTCCCAAATCAACCAGCCTGCTTATCACTGTGTTCTACCTGCCTTCTATTAGCAAGTTCAAATTGTCTCTGCTTACTTTAACAGCCACGCACAGCTCCTATTCGGCTTATAATGTGAAGCTCTACAGCAAGCGCCATAGGCAGTTTGTCTATTAGCCTTTCCTTCTGTATAGTGCCGCAGGAAGACCCTAATAAATATCTAAATCTATTGATGTCCTGTTCCATCAATAAATTGGATTAGCCCTGCTTTTCAGATTTTCATTCTAATAATTAATTAAAACATTGATTAGTATAAGACTAGAGACAGACACGTTCAGAATCTTTTCTTCTCTCTAACATAAATGTTTAATTGCCAGTGCTTATTATAGCATTTCTACTGTGTGGTCATCATCTTATCCACAAAGTTAGTTAGAAAATTCCTCTAAATAAAAATAAAATAATTTTTTCCTGATATTTCACTTGAATTATCCATATAAGAAGCATAGGCTAAACAAAATGAAATTAAATTGATATGACATACTTTAGCAAGATTTTTTTGTTTAGTGTATGGGGGGGGGTTCCATTAATTGCTGCTGGCTCTTCTGACACTAAATGGGCTATTTTGGTGATCTTTTAGCCTACATTTTTATGTCAAAAATTCCAGAAATCATTATTTCCCAATTTGTTTCCTTTAATTTTAAGGGTAATGTCTATCTACTGTGTCTGATCTTTCTGTTTTCTTTGTGGACATATGGCTGAAAATCCTTTTTGCCACTAGTTGATTTGGGCTTTACTTTTGTACTATCTACCTTAATTAGGCTCGCACATATACAATTACATGGGGGATATGGCGTAGTAATACTCTCTAAATAATGTCAAAGTTTATGCAGACCTCTGTTGGTGTTCCTCATTTGGAAAATTTTTTTTATCAAATATTCAATATATATAGTTAATAGAATGACTGACTAAAATCATGGAAATGAAGAGTACAACCAATGATTTGGAGAACTGAACTCTGAAATGAACCTACACTTATGTATGCCTTTGAATATTTTCAAAAGATTTGAAAAAGAATGCAAGTAAGCAATTTTTTCTGCAACACAGTAAATGTATTAGTATTGTTTATAAGATAATATTAGAATAAGGAAATTAAAATGATTCAGGCTTTATCTCTAAACAAAAAAATAGTGGCTCACAAATGAAACAATCTGTAATACCTGAGGATGTAGCTAATGGAGAAATTTTCTTCTGGAATACTAGACAAATATTGCCTTGACTCTAGATCAGTGGTTCTCAACCTGTGGGTCACATTCCCTTTGGGTGTTGAATGACCCTTTCACAGCAGTCATCTAAGACCATGGGAACAAACAAATATTTTATTTTCATTATGATTTGCAACAGTAAAAAAACTAAAGTTCTGAAACAGCAACAAAAATAATTTTATGGTTGGGTACGGTTCACCACAATATGAGTAACTTAATTAAAGGGTTGCAGCATCAGGACGGTTGAGAACCATTGTAAATCATTTTATAAAATGACGAATACTGACCATCTTTTTGGAATGTGCCTTGTGTGTAACTTGTGAACATTCGGAAATATAAAAATTGAGTTTATCAATGCGCAGTATCAAGTAAGCCCTTGTATTTGAAGGGTAAAAAAGTGCTAGTGCTAACAGTTTTCTTGTTGTTCACCACAGTGCACATGGTTTTGCGCATATTTCAGGGGCCTAGCTAAAATTATGCATCCTTAAAACATCACTACCTCAAGTCTCTTGGCATCTGTCTTCTTGCAAGTTCCATGTTGCTCTGTGTGTTTTTGAAATAAATATTCCTATGTCCCATGTATAAGTTAAGCCATGTAGGATTTATCTTCTTGTGTCTGGCTTACTTCATTTAACAACATGTGATGTAGGGTCATCAGTGATATAGCAAATGAAAAATTTCTTTTTTTATATAGTATACACAGTATTCCATTGTGTTTATAAGGTTACTGCAATGAGAGCAAATATAAGAAAATAATGAAATTTAATGATATTCAGAGCTGTTAAAAAGGTAGCATTGATAGTATTTAATGACTGATAAAATAAGAATTAAGAGACAAATAGAATTATGCTTTTAGCATATTTTGGCATAGTCAGAAGATTTATGCTGGCATGTATTATCACATAAAACTACCACACAAAGAAAATTGATTCTCTCCCCATTTTCCTCCAAGTGGTCAGTTATATTTGTAAATCTTTGTCATTTTATTTGTATAGCCTATGATTATTTTAAAACTACCCTCAAAGATAACATCAAATTCAAAAATTGAATGAAGAAATTTCACTACAATTCTGCACACCTGTGAAAGACAGAGGACATTTTTGTAAAGTCAAATTTTTATTCTTTTGCCTTTACATGTATGCTTTGTGAAGGTTTAAACACATCTTGAATCTTCACTAAACTTTAAATTTTGTATACATTCTGTCAAATTCAGCATTGATTATAAAAATCGTTATGTGATGTGACTGGAATAATTATAATAAGCATTCTTGAGAGAAACTTTTAAAGCCTTAACTTTCTGCCAAGTTTTCATGGTTCAATACCAACCTATCCTTAAATTCAAAAGTAACTCAGGCAATATTAATTGTGTTTAGTAATGTTATCCTCATGAACTTTCCCTTGATTTTTCACCTCAGCTATTACTCTGTAATATTAAACTTCATCATCCACCATCACTCCTCCCTCATGCCGCTGGTGACCATACTGACCAGACTGACAGCCCACGTATACAATGACAAGATCCACTTCTATGCATTTGTAAACAGTTTTAGAGTATGCAGTTTACATTTCCTTGGGAAAATTACATAGCAATTACATTGTTTTCCCTACCTGGTGATTATAAGTGCCTGAATTTCCTCTCATTGGAGCCTTTCTCAGAGCTTACCAGAATAGCTTAAGACTTATAGGTGCTCACTGCATGTTATAGCCACAAATTGAATACATGTTCTGCTATTTTGTTCTAATAAGTGATATTATAAGAGAAGGTCTCTCTGTTCTTTTAGTTTTCATCAATATGCTTTTTATTTGTTTATAGCTTGTTTGTTTGCTTCTTCTGATATTCCACACTTAATTAATACCAAACTTGGGTATACTCATTGGGTAAAAAGATCACGTTTGGAATACAGGTGTAAGAGTTGTTATTCTAATGGAAAGCACCAAAAAATGATCTTATATAGTTTTAGCTTTTTGTTAACCTCAAGGTTTCATTTAATACCAAGAAATGGAGACACAGAGGCCTCTAAGACTTTGTATTTTGCAAGGTACTGAGAAACAACTTATGCTATTGTCTCTAACCGCTCTGAATTTTTCCTCTTTTCTCTTCGAGAACCTTCTAGATGAGAGGTCAATTTAGTCCCATTTCATCTTCAAAAGAATTTAGTGTTCTTGACAGGTGTCAGATTATAAGCCCTTAGAAACAAACAGGTTTCTGTTTACCATGAGTACATTCACAATACAGAACACTGGCCATTTATGCCTTGCCTTCCTCTTTCCCTGTCCCTTACCTTATGTTAGCCCTGACATATAAAAAGCAACTTCAGAGGCAAGATAGACAATCAGTCTCCTAGCTCAATTCATTTAAACATTCTCACTATCTGGCTATCAATAGACACCTTTAGTTATGTTTCTTTTGCAATGCTTGTCTGATGTCATAATTTCCTGTTTCCTATAAAATAGGTAGAAATTTTTAGTATATTTAGAAAAAGTTTCTGGGCCAGTATTAAGTCAGAACTCAATTATTTTGTGTTATGTCTCCAATGTCATGATTTGTGCTATTAAAATAATGTTAGACATTAGACAGGGAGGAAGGGATTGATCAGTAGGTATGAAGAAATTCAGGTGTGCTATCAGCAAAGTAAGGTAGAAAAGAATTTTATAATCATATTAAATTTGTTTGAATAGTCTCAAAATACATTTTTAAAATGTTAATTTATTTCTCTATTTTAGAAATCCTGATTCCTAACATTGGGTACATTGTAATTGCCATGATTTAATAACTTAGTATTCTGTGCAAGTATTTCTTTCCTTCTGAAGCATTGGCATGCATTGGCGTCAATAGCCTATCCTGGACCAAAAAAATTGCAATATTTTCCTTTATAAGGTCAACAAATCCTAAAAATATTGTCACATAACATCTTTCACAAAAGATTAACTGGATGAACACACTCTCCACATACAAGAAATTATTTGGTCACTGATGATGATAGCATGGCAGCATTAAAGACTGAGTTCAAATTCTTTTTTTTTTTTTTTTTTTTTATTTGACCCAAGAACTGAGGAAGGCTGAACCCCAGCATGGGTACATAGCATTAAAATTGTGAACTATATTCCCAGGATGGTGTCTAGTAAATCCAGCACTCTCCATAGTACCTTGTTTGTTCCACCATAAGGGACATTACTGCAAATAATTTTATTGATATTTCATCACACTGAACACCTATCTACTCTTCAGGCAGAGATAAATTTTGCACAGTAGTCTTCATTGATAGGCTTTCTTCATTTGTAACACCAAACAGATGATTTACCATTCCTCTTCTTGAAGATAAGACTTTAGACAACTCCCTTCCCAGCACCAATACTTTCAGTATTATAGCTATTCTGGAAAAGCAGACCAGGGACTCCTAAATTATTCGAACTTATAGCAGAATAACCCCCAACACTGGACACATTGTAGCCATGGAAGCACTTTAGAAGACTGTCTGTCCTTTGCTCTCAACATCGTAAAAACTGGTTGCCCACATATTTTCATCATTAAAACCCAAACTGGCACCAATATGTCTGATTTTATTTATTGACCTCTTCCTTAATGCAGGTACTTAAATTTTTATTCATCTTCTCAGATCTCTACTGGGAATGAACAAAGGTTAATACTGTAATTTTTGTAACACCAACATTGTAAATAGGAAAAAATGTTTTCAGAGTTCTGTCTAGCTACCTTTTATACTTACTTCACACTCACTATCAGTGTTAGCACTAATCAGAAGAGATTTAGTGGTTGCTTCATGCCATGTACTGGTCCCATATTATTTTCCAGGAAATTATGATGCTTTAATTTATTTAATCAAAACTCAGGTATATTCTGTCACTTAACAACTTTTTTAAGCTCATTGATCTTAGAAATCTCTTTCCTTTGTAAATCACATAGTTAGCAGTATTAGATTTTTATTCTTCTGCTTAATAACGAACCTGTCGACGTACACCATATCTTTTCCCAATGTCCTCTGAGTTTAAACTTGCTGTCATGTTTCTCAGACCATGGCTGAGGATGAATTTTGGAACGCTGATTTATACAAGATACTGCAAACATAACATGTGAGCTACTCCTATATAGTGCATTGTCAACTATCATTTAGTGGCATTACACCAATAGTCAGACTCTCCATATTATCAAAAGTTTCTATCAGAAAAATAAAAATTTAAAAACAACTTCCATAGCCCATTTTAAATGCAGGAATCAAAATATTCTCACTAGAATCCTTAAGTGTCATCTTTTATATCAATTTGAAACAACCTCAGTGCATGTGAACTTAGAAACAATTAAATAATTGTTGAGAATTGTACTATATTGCAGACACATAATTAGCTATAGGAAATGCAGAAATGAGTAATACATTGTTACCCAACTCACAGCCTTCTAAGACATATTCAATCACTTTATGCATCTAGTGAAGTCTTCTTACTTTCTTTCTTCCTTATCTTGGACGCTAACAGAAGTCATACAAGGGAATAGATGAGCAAATGCAAAAAATGTTTGAAGTACTTACTCTTAATTGGCTTGATTTGTCTCCAAATGGCAACCACCAAATAAACAAGACCTTCTGAAACCACTGGCCTTCTCTTACTCAAATGCCATGCAGCCAGCCTTTCCTCTCCAATGCTCACTACTCATTGGTTACATCATCCTTTAGCATTGCATAGAAATGCAGCTAAATGCACAAAGTTTAGGGTCAAGTGAAAATCATTCAAAGCTTTCTGGGTAATTAGGTTGGGTTATATCAGGCAAGGGAGTACTCATTAGTTACAATGCAAATTCTATGTAGTCGCTAGACATTCACATCTCGGCATGGTTTCTAGTTCAGCCAGTAATTACCTATTCACCAGATGATCAGCTCCGTGGCCCGGTGAAGAAGGAATCCTCAGGAAATCTGTCATGTCACCCTGGAAACGTGATGTCTCACAGAGAAAATGGACTAAGCAAAGCTTCATTATTTCTACAGAAAAAAAAAAAAAAGACTTTGAAAATTTCCTACCTATTTGGAGAGTCATTTGACACCCTTGGGTATGCAGTCTCTACATTTCATTTGAAGGAGTTTCCAAGCGGTTACTGCTCTACAGCATCATCGAGCCTAGTGGTTCTCCTAATACCATTACACATTTATTTCTTCAGATCTTAAATCCTTTACATATCAAAGGGGCTCAAAGCAAAAGCTAAATTTCTCAGGAATATTGCATTTTAGACTGCATTAAGATAACTTTGGTATTGATGTAAGAATAATAGTCACCTATCACAGTTAATACACATATATTTATGAAATTAAAAAAAAAAACTCTAGCCCAATAAATGCCTCTTCCTTCATTGTGTTGTCCAGAGACAACATCATATAACTCTTCTGAGGACAGTAAGAATGGCCAAAGTTTAGATTTGCTAAATGTGTTGACATACTATCCATGTCTTTAAAGCCCCCAATTTAAAATAATGGTAATTATTTACAGAACTACCTCTCTAAATATCTATTTCCCCGTGTATGATTCTATATGAGTATTCTGAAATCATTAATATGTTAGTTTATCACCTCTTTCAAATAACTTTTGTAAAACAGGGGGTCTTGCATGGATTCACAGTTTTAAACAATTCAATTTTAAAATGCTATGTATGATCACAAGTTGTAGCTTGATTTTTAAGTTTTTTTTTTTCAGTAACTAAAGATCTGTTTGCTGGAGATGGTAAAAATTCAAAAGAACTTTAGAAACTGCCAATAATACTGGCTATGTGAAATGGCAGCAGGTACCAGTGGGACATTCAGCAGTTAATGGTGATTGCCAATAAGTCCTGTAACCTGGGTTTTATCCCCAGAACTCACATGGCAAAAGGAGGAAACAGATTTCCCACTTTGTTCTACTAAAAAGGGAAAAAGTATGTTCCATATGATACAAAATTGCTTGATATTGGCAGAAAGATAGCCATTAACTTCAACTTAAATTCAAAATAATCACCTTTATTTCCATAAGTAAATACAACGAAATGATATTGAAAAGTTAAATTTAAATATAATATGTTATATAATAAATTTGATTAAGATATGAGTATACAATGTTAAAAATACACGTCACAGCATACCCCAAACCAAAAAGTTTCATTTTCTTGTGAGGCAGAAATCAATTCTTCTTAGAAGGAAATTTGTCCCCTTAACAAATGCATACTCATACAATTACCAATAGAATCCAAACAAAATAATAGTATTAATCCCTAGTAATCCAAATACTGATTTCAAAGTTGAAGTCCATTTTTTTCTGTTTAGTAATTGTTTATACAACCAAACGTAAGAGGTGAAATTTACACATTTTACCATCTAGCTTCATAGTATGTTCCTAATACATGTGATATTATTATTGCATCCTCTTCTATATTTAAATGCATGTGATGTACAGTCTTGGTTGTCAGCTTCATTATATCAAGAAATGCTGTGAAAATTATTGAAACACAGCTTTAGGAGTGAACAGCCTAATAAAATGAATAGTGTCCTATAGTCCTTTGACGAATTTTGTATTGACTGAAGTCATGGTAAGATATGAAAGGATTTGGGAAAAGATTATCACTGGGGGCTGGATGCTAGATCTACCTTGCCTGTTTATAGGTGTCCCCTTTCTCTCATTCCTGTCCACAGAGAAATGGGGAATCAACTTCATTGCATGCTTTTAACTCAATGATGTTCTACTTGAGCACAAGGAGTCAAAAAACTGAGGAGTGAACCCTCTGAAACTGTGAGCCTGGTAAATGACCCCTCCTTTAAGTTGTGCTTGCTTGATGTTTCCATCACAGCAAGCAATGCAGTAAGGCCTGAGTCCATTTCTGAAAGTCTGAAACTTTATGGTAAAGGTTCCATTGTGAACTCCTATCTGGCTCCACATACTGTTAAAACCAAGTACATCCTTCATTTCTTCTGCCAAGTCGGTTACAATTATGTTTAAAGCGCCCATGTCTTCTCTAAATGTTTCTTCTGTAAGACTATATTCTTGATTAATGATGAGAATCAACTTCAGAGACATATTAAGAATGATTCTGGTATAGATTTTTTACTTCAAAATAAATGTGTAATCACAGCAGGGCTATTTGTCAGTGATCCATTCAAACAGAAGTGAAAGGCAACCATGTCTGACTAAGCTGCTTGTAAGATTCTCTGGAACAAGAATAGTAGCTAAATGCATGGTCAGATAAATAAATGAAAAGAGATTTCAGACAGGAGAGCCGATTCCCTTCTATTTGGGAATTCATGTGTTATGTGGCAATAAAATAATATAACTGGAAGTTAGTAAACATCTCACATGACAAAAAAATCAGAGTTAAACAAGATACCAGCCAGAACAAAAGTTAAACATTTAAGTTTAATATAATAGATCAGTGGGTTATATGTATTTATATAACAACTGATATAATTTAACACCATGTTTAAGTAAAATAATCTTTCATTTTTTTTACTTTAGTAAATATTCACACACAAAAATGTAAGGTGAAATCTTACTAAGGACACACTTTTTATTATTTTGTATGAACAGATCACTAACTTCAACATGATCTTAGAGTTCAGGTTAAGGACAAATTCTCCCTAAGTTTTTAAGAATATAATTTATAAAAAATTTATACATATTTAAAATGACTCTAACATCAAAGCACATAGGTACTAATAGATATAGTGATGGATAAGGTAATAAACAGAGTAATTCATTCATATTTAATACTTAATACATGCCTTTTTAATGCTATTGTATCTCTTTTTATGATGAAACCTCAAATATTCCAACACTTGAGCCACATTTTTCCATTAAAAAAGCTAAAGCCCAGAGCTGCATGTTCTCACAGATGACAGAACAGGGAGGTGAAGCAGTGTTTGGTACTTCTTGTTGACGGTACCAGTAAAGCTCTCAGAAAACAAACTCATAATTTTAGAATTCCATTAACCACTTTTCTGATACAGATTGCTAAAATATTCTATTCATTAGATAATATGTTAATTGCATAGTATAATTACACTGTGTGAGGCTGATTATTTGGGGGAGCTATAATGAATCCAAACAAAACAACCTAAGAGTGAATCCAAACAAAAACTTTCAGCCAAATACCTTTCAATTAAAATATGATATTCCATAGCCCATAATCCATTTTAGTGCTGTTCTCACCATTGAATTTCCAAAGCTTAATAGCTAATATTAGAAGAAATGGATTCATCATTCCCATGTATTTCTTAACTAATTTATAACTGAAATCCTAAGTTCTCACACAAGACAAAATGCTGTCAGAATTCATGTCTTAGATGCCACTAATAAATAACAGAGATAATTAGTGGATACAACACCACATATTACTCAAACAATTAGGTGGAAAATCATTTTCATGAATTGCACTCGGCTCATGACATTAGTTGTATGGGTTATTATATATGTGCTCATCTATTTTAAATCAATTTACATTGAATTCCACAGAAATAGTATGTTTCAAGACAAATAAAAGGAAATATCACTTTACATTTTAGAAATAAATAATAATATGCTACACATACGAATAATGTACTCTAGTAAGTTTAGCACCATACTATAGGAACTACAGAGCAGCAAAATCATTTTTCCTTTTCATTTGATTTTTGTCCTGCAATTGTGCCCCTCCCTATATGTATGTACTCTACCTCTAATATAGCCAAGACTTCCCTCTTGTGGCTAGTTGATGTCAGTATATACTTTATCTTTCAGTTAGCAATATCATAAATAGTTTCAGCAAAGAAACTTTTCAAAGTAAAATTAAACAGCTTACAATGTGACATTTAAGCATAGGTAGTGTCTAAATTAAGTAACCTTAAATTCTTTGATAGATTTTAGATTTGAGAACCTTTCACATATTTTAGAATGTTCTTTTCCAGTTAAATTCTCAATATTCTTCCTTACTCTGTGTTTAAGATCACTGCCTCCCTGCATAATAATATCTTCCATCTGCCTAGCTTATATTTCTGCAGATGGTCTTCATGATAAGTACTTGAAGAGCATTTTATATTAAATATTTCCTAGATCCTTTAGGGCATTTTTTTCAGCCCCGCATTAAATGTAAAAGAATTGAGAATAACGTCTTGACTTTAACATTACTCCAAGAAAACCAATCCTACTTTTTCTGAAAAATAGAATTTGTGCACTGGATTAATAAGCAAACATGTGAACTTTAACCTTAAGACATGATCAACATTGAATGAAAACAAAAATCTCATTGTAAACAGCAAATCAGTAAGAAGTAGAAAAGTGAAAGGAAATAAAGAGGAATTTGGAGAGTCTATGTGATACCATTGCTACTAACACAGCAGGACTCAAAAGATGTTCTGGTTGCATCACTAACTTCCTTTTTGGAGATAAGGACAATGCTATTCAATAAGCATGAGCCCCAAGTGAGAATGATACAACTCTCCTATTATCTACTTTGGCCTTGTCATCATTATTTGCTAAAAACTAGTAATGTTAACATTTTTAAAATTTTTAAATGATTTAATAAAAATTATAGGCAAAATATTGCAGTTCAATTAAGAAAATAAACCTTGTAGGTTAGTTCTCAGAAAGAAGAGGTGGTAAAGATAGGTCCTTTTTATTAGCAATGAGTTTTTTCCTCTTCTAGATTTTGGATGCTATGAAACAGTATCTTCAGTCTAGCAAAAAATAAATGATCTCCAATATAATAACCTATGTTATGATGGAAATATATTGTGTGACTTCTCTGGAGCAATATGAATCTGCATCTATTCACCCCAGATTGGGAAGGGACAAAAAAATAAGTAAACGATTCTACTAAAATCTAGCATAGTGAATTAGTGAGTTGATCGAAGTTATTTACAAAAGTATTGGTGAGGGGTTACATACAAGAACACGTAAGACCAAAAAGCATATCCATCACTAAAAGAGGAGCTCACATCAGCATGAGTGACAAATCATAAAAAGCATTGTTCCTGGAGCTCCCTGCATAACTTGCAGATAGATCGATAGAAAGAGTCCTCTCTCCCCAGAAATTATTATTGTGTCTATGACCTCAAGGAGGAGTCCCGTGAGCCCTGTAAGTTTCAGAAACTTCTGAGATTTGTGAGCTGTCTATTTCAAGTATTAAGAAGTGTTTCCTCTAGTATAGAATGTTTCAACACAGAGGAAATTCCCATACCACAGAGGGAACAAAATATTTCAAAAGTTGCAAAGAACTTTAGATCATATATGTGAACATGATAAAACTAAAGTTCAGAGCCAGACACACACAATTCCTGAATGAGATATTTGCATTATTTACAAGATTGGCACAATTCAATATTTCAGTACATGGTAGAAACAAGATTGTCTCTTCTTTGATGATACTTCAGAGAAATCTCTTAAATGAATGGGAGAAAATATTTGAGTCAATGATTAAACCATTGTTCATCATGCATGGTGTCCTAGCTTGCTTTCTTTTTTCAATCTGCCTTCTTTCTCCAGGTATTCAGTTTAGTTTTTCCACCTATCTTTACTCTGTTAAACCATTGGCCAAAAGCAGCTTCTTTATTAATTAATGGCAATGAAACATAATCACATCATGCAGAGGGGAATCCCACATTACCTCCCCTTTTTTGTCTAAATAAAAAGGAAGGCTTTAACTTGTCATAGCAAGATTACATACAACAAAACAGGTATAAAGCAAAATTACAGTTACAATATTTATATCTACTTTATCTTTTATCATAGGGAAAGCTATAATTATAACTATCAATTCTTCAACTCCATCAAAGATCCCAGAATATAATATTACCTAAGTTAACAGGAAGTACATTATAAGCAGCTTCCAAAACTCTAGAATTGACAGAGACATCTCGCTACCTGGACAGTCACCCAAAGATCTTCTGCATTATTGGAGTATCCTTCTTCAGCCTACGAGCCCATAGAACCTGGTAGACTTTCTCATGAAGCAGAAAATTTCAAAGACAGTTCTGCCTATTTTGGCAGTTTGTCAGTCACTTTCTTCTGGTTCTTGTAGAAGAATGTCTGGCAGACTCTTTCATGAAGCAGGAACATTGAAGGACTGCCTCACCTTTAAGCAAGTTCAGCAGTCATTTTTCTGTGGGTCCTGCATGTCCAGTTCATACAGCATAACATCACAGCTTGCTTCCTATTGCTTCAGGAGAACACTTTAACCAGAAGCAACTTAGAGAGGAGATGATGTATTTGGCCTACATATCCTGATCACAGTTCCTCGTAGAGGTAAGCCATTAAGTACTTCAAGAAGTGACTCTGGAGTCAGGAGCTGATGCAGAAGTCAGGAAGGGTCACTGCCTACTGGCTTGCACCCCATAGTCTCCTCAGGCTGCATTATTACACTACCCAGAATAACCTATCTAGGGGTGGCACTACCCATATGGGGCTGGGTTCTTTCATATCAATCATTAATTAAGAAAATGCCCTACAAACTTGCCTGTATGCAATGGTGGAGACATTTTCTCAGTTCAGGTTCCTATTCCCAGACAACTAAAGCTTTATCAAGTTTATCCAAAATTACCAGGCACTTGGCAAATTGTAGAGCCTAGTGCAGAGCATTTTGAGAACACTTCCTTTTCAAAACTGTAAGGAAACCTAAAAAAAAAATTAACAATGGTTCAATATAAAAATGATAATGTTCTGAGAATTAAAGTGTTTTGCAGAAATTGGGATGTTTCAGGAAAATGCTTTATTTTTACTCAAGAATTGTGCTAGATCATCATTTATTTTTCACAAGTGTATTTCTTTGCAGAAATCTATTTTTTCTGATTCATAATTAGAGCCTTTTCAGGTATGAATAAATGCGTAAGAGATATTGAAAGTTGCCATTATTTAAAATGATATTTACTTGTGCCTTTTAGTGAATAAAAAGTGATCTGTAAAACACTTAGTAAGGGTTACAGAGATTTGAAATTGATAGTGAGCATCAAGATTCCCCTTACTTTGTTAGAGCACATATACCATAGAGATTTTGGCTTTCAGAGCTGAGCATGCTTTCTGAGTTTCAAACTATTTGAGTTACCTTTAATTCCATTTGAAATAAAGCATGATACTGTAAAAACTGATACATCTGAAAAGCCATCTTTCTTAATTCAGTATCTTAGGGAATCTTTCAGAGAAATAACAAGGGCTATCAAACACTGCCTATCCAATGTACCATATTAGATTTATACTGTTGATGCATGCTCATGTTGAAAGCGGGCTATATTCCTACAGCTTACAGTAGACTTAAATACAGAAGACAATTCTGGCCACATTTTTTTTTTTTGGTTATAAGTAATGGATTCATGGGTGTCTATTTCTTTCCATTGTCATAAAGTACCAAATGTTTCTTACTAAAATGTTTAGCTAAAACAAAAGATAAATCATACAGTTTAATAATACAGATACTTTCACAGACTAGATTGAATTGACGATGGGAAAATAGATATCAGATCATGAAATATATGAGTCCTTAGCACTGCAATGGTGATAAATTAGTGATTGTGAGTTCTGGTTAAATAACTCTATTCTGAAAAATTAACAGTTGTGTTTTGTTTTTGTCATACAAGATAATCATATTGTAAGACTTCAACATATTTGTTTTCAACTTACTTTTGGTCAATATATTTTTCTACTTATAGGGGAGTTGTTAATTAATCCTTCAGTTACATAAAATAAATTTTGAGTCTATTCTTCACACAATGGTTCACTCAACTTTAAAAAAGAAACAATAGAAATGGGTTTAAAAATTATATTAAAATTGGGAAAATAAAACATACAAACTAAGAAAATAAATAGTCAATAAAAATAAATCAGAGAAGCATAGAAAATTTAGAAAATAAAATATACAAAATTAACAAAATACATAAAACTTGGTAATTTATTATTCATAATACACTTTCAACTAATTTCTATTATCTTCATTCTATATAAATGTATACTTAGGTATATTAAGACACAACAGAATTAAAATTCTAGTATGATGATTTTTATTAGATGCAACTATGAAACTGTTTCAAGTAAGTATATGGTTTGATTTTTAAAAGTCAATTGTATTGTAATACTGATTCCTAAAATACATGCATATAAAACACTATCACACAAGTTAGAATCTTATTATAAGGAAAATGAAATGTTTAAAAGATGGCTATGGAAGGATTGCTGTGGGAGCAGATTGTGTCTTCTGACGTTTTTCAAACTGCTGAATAATTATCAATGGAAATCAGTCAAAGGAGAACAAATGTGGGCTCAAATGTCTACATTTCATTTCCTAAAACGGTGAGCTGCCCGCTACTGGAAACATTCAGAGCTTAATCACCTAGGAGAGACTTCTCGATTTACAAATCTCAATCCAGAATCTCAGTTCTACCGCAGGAACTGATATCTTCAACCTTAAAAACAGTAAGTACCCACCTCAGTAGACTGCTGAACATTCAGTGAGAGAAGATATAAAGGGCACTTAACATAGGCTTTTCCTGTATTGTAGAATGTAATAACAATAAATTTTCAGTATTATCATTTTACCCACAAATAAGTACTCATATACTTTTATGTGTTTAAAAACCAAGGACTGTACATTAAGAAAGGAAATAGCACCTAAAGTAAAGAGAAAAATTAAGAAAGACCCCACCTTTGCTGAGACTCTTACTGATCTTAAATAGAATGCTAAATCGTTTTAGTGTGGTTTGATTGTGCTAATCCAGATACTATGGAAAAGGAGCAAGCAGAAACGGTCTCAGCGGAATTTCTAAGCAGGCTGCACCAGAGCTTCCCAGACACTATCTGAAGAGGTTAAGGTTTGCTGCTGTTTCTTCTTACATATGCCTAGGTTTGTGCTGGGCTTCCTTCTGTATTTCAAAAATATTTATCTGACAATTTTCCACCAGTGACTAATATCATTGTTTACTTCAAATGCCACACCATTAAAGAAAAACTTGTGCCCAGGAATAGCTATAGAATGCCGGTATAGAAAACTCTGGAAATGAATTCTAATACATGGGAGCATTCATCTGAAAACGTATATGCCTAGTAAGCAGGTCAGTTTTAATTATAATACATCTAATTCCAATTGTCGGAAAACGTTTAGAGACCATGGAGATCTAAACCCCACAAGTGATCCTTTTGTGCCCCCACTCCTGGTTTTATATTATTTCTTGAAATACGTAACTTTAAACATGAAGTTAGAAGGTAATAATTTTGACAAGACTTCCTTTATTTCCTCATGGTATACATAATTTGTTTTTCATATGCTGAAGAATTCTGTTCACATCTTTCACGGTTCTTTGTGTTCTATAAACACCCATCAAATACCATATCCTCTGATTTCTCCTTAAAAATTTCTCCCCCCTTCTCTCTTTCACTGTGTGTGTATGTAAACATGTGCATAAAGTTGTCCATCCAGATGTGTGTCATTGCATGTGGTGAACAGAGTTCACTACTATTTGATTTCAATAGTACTTTCCATTATGTTTTGAAAATTACTTTTTTTGAGATTATTGTTACATCATTTCCCTTTCCCCTTTCTTTCTCCAAACACTCACATACATTCCTTACTTTTTTTCAAATGCAGGCTTCTTTTTAATTAGTTGTTTTGTGTGTGTGTGTGTGTGTGTGTGTTGGAGGGAGAAGAATGTGTGTGTGAGGGAGAGACCATTGCAGAAAGCCACATCCATCCAAGTGCCAAGTTGTGGAGAACAGTCACAACTAATTCAATTATAACAAAACTCTTGGATAAGGCTCAGGGATCATTGATGAAGAGCAATCAGAAATATTGTAAGAGCCAAAGGATCAGTGAAATTGCTGTGAGATTGTGTCCCTTGGTAATGTCAGAAGATAGATGCATACAGTCTTACCAACATGACTGCCCAAACCTGAACTAAACAAGATGACAGCAATAGACATGTTAATGTAGACAAAGTAAAGCTCCTCATATTTTTGGAGACAAGAACTTTCACTGATACTAGATCTCACTGAGTCGTGAAGACAGGAATACCAGCAAACCTGAGGAATCCTCCTGTCTCCAGTTCCCTAGCCCTAGGATTTGTGGTGCACGGAACTTTACCAGGCTGGGATGCTGGGATCTCAACTTAGGGTCCCAGCATCATTAGTCCTACTGGCCTGAGCTGCCTAACATTCTGATTCTTTTAAGACACAGAAAAGTATCATTCTTATGTCTTACCACCCAGGTTTTATTTTTAGTAGAGTTGGCATAGTTTCTTTGTTTTTTTTTCCTCCTAACCTATGACTCTTTCATCACCCCTAAAGACTTGAACTGCCCTCACTAGGTGGTCCATCAACATTTGCCCAATAGTGAAATCAAAAAGTCCTCATGTATTCCAGCCTAATAGTAAAAGAAAGTAAAGTAAGAGCTACAGCAAGTATTAATAATTTGAATGTAATTCTAGTTTTAAACATCTTCACAATACAATTTAAGCTCAAATAATGCAGTTCCAAAAATGGCTACTTTTACATTTCCATCAAGTTTCTTTGTTATATGATTGCTAAATTACAACTAAGAAGCCAATGCCCTGTGTTTCAGTCTTGCCCTTTAATAAAGCTTTATAAAATTGAGAATTGTGGAAAATAAGAGGGCATTATCAAAATCATAGAGCTAGCGCATGGAAGTGGCCCATTGGCACATGCTCTGGAGACCACACTCATGGTGAAAAGGTCCCCAAGTAATTCGAATAAATATACATCTGTCATGTGTGTTCCCTTTCTTAGGTCATTGAGCATTCCTAAAAGCATATGGCATGTAAAAATTGTTGAATCAGAAGATATATAGTCAATGAATAAGCAAATACAAAATTCTTCAGAGTTGTATTGTGACAAACTGTTTAGAAACCTATTTCCCCAAAAGAAAATGTCCAGTTTTGAGACATGAACAATTATTTTGCTACTTAGAATTTCTAAAGAGGATACCTGCAGCTGTGAAGCTGAGCCTGTGATAATCTACAGAACTTTGACCTTATGGTTGAGACAGATAAAGACAGTGTATTAGGATAGGGAGATTTTATGAACAAATTTATTTGCTACAAAGTATTGACTCTGCACTGTATTCTACTTTCCACCCCCACCTGTGCTTTTTCAGTTTTTAATTCTAATTTCTTATATAGTTTAGTAAATATTTATGCAATGTAGCATTTGCTAGAGTGAGTTGCATTAGACAGCTTTATGGTATGCCCTGCGATGAAATGAAACAATTATCCTATAAGCCTAGAATATATTACAAAATTCATTGCTCTCCTTTAAAATACAGTATATATTAAACATAATGCATATTTAGTTATAGAACAATATATTAAACTACATCTGATATTAGATAATTGTTTTAGACATAAACACATTCATTTATTTGTGGTGAGAAAAAAATTGCAACAAATTTTACTCGAGATGTTGATAAGTACTATAAACACTGCAAAAATAATAAAATACCAGTTATTAATCAACTGCCTAACAAAACATTTATTGTCTGTTTTTTGTTTTACTTTGTTTTGGTTTAGTTTCTTTGCTTGTTTGTTTGTTTTATTTTTTGGTCAAAAGATTGTTCCTTACTTATCCATCATTAACTTAGAAATCTTCTCTAACAATTGCAAAACACCAATAATAAGATCATAAGTAGGTGCTGAAGAGATGGATTAAAGGTTAAGAAATTAACCAGGCAGTGGTAGCACATGCCTTGACTCCCAGCACTTGGGAGGCAGAGGTAGGTAGATCTCTGTGAGTTTGAGACCAGCCTGGTCTACAAGAGATAGTTCCAGAATAAGCTCTAAAGCTACAGAGAAATCCAATTCAAAAAAGAAAAAGAAAAAAATAGAAATTATACAGTTTTTAAAAACCTGTTTAATTTCAGGTTAAACAGAATATGTTGAAAATTCAGGATTTTTAATAGAAATAATAATGTATCATTACTATTAATAATAGACCACAATAAATATTTAACTGCATTATGTCACTCAGCAATCACTATTAGTTTTAAGATACTTATCAAGTTTGAAAATAAGAAAATATATGATTTTTAAGTTAAAAATTTCATGAAATTAGTAGGACTGACGACTTAAGACTGCTGGGAACCTAAGTCCATTCTTCTATTTACTGTGTACTTTTGCCTCAAAACAGTTGTATATTTTTAGCAGAGTTTTTAGACTTAAGGGCAAAAAAAAAAATGGGTGGACAAGGTAAAAAGTAACTTTTAATATTGTTTTTATTTTTGAGATTATAATAAATAATAAATTTACATCATTCTTTGATTTCCTCCCTCCATGTACCAGTGCCCTGCATTTTCCGATATTATAGCCTCCTTTTCTTTAATTGCTGCTCTGTTACTTTCAAAAGCATATTGTTGGTTTTAGAAATACAATTTAAGAAAAGTCAAGGTAAGAATGGAGATCCTCCAATCCTGTTACATGGCTTTCTGTGCTATAACAGCTCCTTTGAAAAGGGATTTTCTTTTTTTTTTTTTTTTTTTTTTTTTTTTTGTTTGGTTTTTCGAGACAGGGTTTCTCTGTGGTTTTGGAGCCTGTCCTGGAACTAGCTCTTGTAGACCAGGCTGGTCTCGAACTCACAGAGATTCACCTGCCTCTGCCTCCCAAGGAAAAGGGATTTTCCCTTTCACTTTTATCATGAATGTCTGCCTCACTTATATTTTTTAATAGTTTGTTCATTTTATATTTTATTCACAATTCATGTCAATAAATTGCTTCATCATGTTTCACTTGAAAGTCAAACATGGTCTTCTCTTATGTTTCTTTTGATAATTATCATTTCTCTAAAACTCATTTGAATGTAATCATGATGCACAAACAGTCAACAGAAATATATGGTATATTATTATTATGTGTTAGAAAACTTATAGATTTGATTATTTCAGTAAATGCTTACTTTGTTTTAATTCTATTAAGGTAAAGATTAAAGTAAGTGTCTTAGTGTTCTGCAATAAAGGCACACCGTGACCATCGCAACTTTTTAAAAGGAAAGTATTTCATTGGGATTGACTTATAGTTTCAGAAATTTAGTCCATCATCACCATGGAGAGTGCCTAGCAACATGCAGGCAGACACAGTGCTGGAAAAGTAGCTGTGACTTCTATGTCAGATCCATAGGCAGCATGAAGAGAATAAACTGGGACTGACTTGAGCTTTTGAGACCTCAAAGCCCACCTTCATTGACATACTTCCTCCAACAAGATCACACCTCCTAATCTTTTCAAAGAGTGTCACTCCCTGGTGACTAAGCACTGAAATCTATGAGTCTATGGAGTCCATTCTAATTCATATTACCCCAGCAAGCTATGACGTGAGTTTCTGGAATAAGTTGACCTGTAGAGAGAAATAGTCACATAACATGATGCCAACACAGTGCATGAATATGATATATGGAAATGACTAGACACATAAAGGTAGATAATGCTTTCTGATTTTTGACAGTGATTGAGTTGGTAAACTAAAGAATGTAACAGAAGCATGTAGTGTCCCTAGAGATAAAAAGTTAAGAAATCACAAGACATACTCAAAAAGATTCCACACTGCATCCTGGCCATCAGAGGATTTTGTTTATATCACATGACTGTCCCTGTGTTTATTTCTTGTCTCCTGGATATATTTTTGTTCCAGTGATATTGGTGACTTTTAAACAAAGCTTTTTGATGAAAAAGGAAAGAAAGAAATCAATAGTACAAAAACACAGGTTTGTGTGTGTGTATGTGTACCTCTACCTATCTGTCTGACTGTATGTTCATCAGTCTGAAGAGTAAGCACTCATTAGCATGAGGACATCGATTTTAAAGTGTAAAATAGCCCCATATGCAACTTAGTTGGTTGAAACAAGGCACATTTACTATTTGGGGCCATAATATTGGTGAAAATGGTCAAAATTAGACCATATAGAATTAACAATGACGTTAATATAGTGAGTAGATTTTCATGAAACAAAATAAGTAATGAAACCAAATTAGAATTTGTGACTTTGACGTAGAGAGATGATGAGGGATTGAACCACAATATGGAGAAAAGCATATCAATTAATCAGTTTGGGGGAAGTAAATGGAAGATGGGGGGGTTGTATTTGATGTGTGCAAAACCTGTTATGAGCTCAAAGATTTATGTTCCCTTGCATTCAAACCTTGATTGTTTCCCTTCAGTGTGACAGTTTGAGGACACGTGACATTTGATGGGACTTAGGTGCAAATGAGATCATGATGGTAGTGTCCCCAAATGTGATTAGTGGTCCCTGTAAGTAAAGAAAGAGAAAACATAATTTAGGTTTTCTCTCTACCACATGTAAACACAGTAAGCACACACTGCGTAAAAGCGAGGAAGAAAGACCTCCCCCAAGCCCCATCTGCTGAACATTGACCCCATGCCTTAGAATCAGAACTCTTTGCAAGTGGAACTATTGCCTAGGCTACCCAATCTGGGGTGTTTTGATTCTGCAGTAGGAGCTAAGTCAGGCAGAGAATGAGCTTGACACCCTCTTAAATAGTTCGAACAAAGTGTTTACAATTGGAACCACAAACTAAAATAAAGACCAACAGCATGAATACTGTTTAAAACAGATGACTTCTTTCTGGGGAAGTGGAATTTGAAGCAAGAATGCCTTACGAACACTTCCATCTGTGTAGAAAATGAATGATGAATGGCAAAAAGGAGGCAAACTAGAAAAGCTCCTATGGATACCAGCATGTGTAGATCCACTCAGATTCACCTCAAAATATTTGCAAATAAATATTCTTTCTCTGTGCAACACATAAAGTAAGAAGAAAGGTAAATTGCCTGGAGCTGGCTAAGAAGTCAATAAATACTTTTGCATACTCAGCCTCTTCTTGTGAACCTTGCCTTTTCTAGGGAGTACTTTCCTTTCCTGAGGGATGAGTCATTTTAGAGACGGGTTTATTGATTGTAGGTGAGAAACTAGCTAAAGAATTTCATCTTGGTTTCTTGGTAGCCACAGGGAAATGGGGAAAAGTCACCTGAAAAGAAAACTCTTGATAAGCAGTCAAAATTCTTTCTTTCAAGAACATAAATTCCAATACATTATAATTTAAGTAATATAATTGGAATTAATTAGCTAGCTCACATGACTAAAAGAAACAGGATTATATGTCTTCAGGCATTGCTGGATCCAGCATCATAAATAGTAACAAGATTCACAAGATTCAAACACTATCCTGTTTATATATACTTTTCTTTCTCCAATGTTTTACTCTTATATGTTTTTCTATCATCTTGGGATTTCTAGAAACTGTATTCTTATCAATTTAAAAATTCTAGCTTTTCGCTATAGAAATCCACCAACAAATAACTCCCTTTGCTATTGTTAATTTGAGAGTTATCCCCTCACCTTGTTTTGGTAGGAGATTTTTTTCTCATTCCCAAAAGAGTAGTCAGAAATAAAGCAGGAGGGGGTTCTCATAATGTCTCTAGATCCTTATAAACACTGTAGCTCCAGAAAGCATCCCTGGGTAACTTAAACCTTCTTCTCTCAGTATCACAATTACCCCGAAGCACCTTACTCAAACCAAATGAGGCTTTATCTAATTTAATAGCCAGGAAACCTAAAGTAAGGCCCCTCCTCTGCCTTCGTTCCTGGACAGTTTAACATCACACAAGGAAATGCTCAAACTGCAGCACATTAGAGACACACAGCTCTGGGTCAGATGGAAGAACATGGCCAAGACAACGTGAAATTCAAAATCCTTTATTACTGCCTTAACTTCTCTTTCACTGTGCCAGCAATCCCTGTTTCTACTCTCTGTGTTCCTTGCTTCTCTCCCCACTAAATTAACACAAAGCAAGTTGTCAGTCAAGAACAGTTAACTGCTGGGGGATATTAGTCATGCTGGATCTCTATCCCTTCACAAGCTACAAAGATCTCAAAGGATTGAGGAGATAAATCTGTAAAATATTAATTTTCCTTATTTTTTAGTTAAAATGCACACTGTGTCATGATGTATTAAATATAACCTGAACATGTAAATAATCTCTATATATTCAAAGTTATAAAAATTATTTGCATTAAATATTTACCTTCAAACTTTACTTTTATTCTGTACCTTTGTGAAGAACAAAAGGTAAATTTCTTTAAGCAAGTGGATGTTATCACTTCAGCTATCAGTTGGTCATACTGTATAGCACATATTTGGTATAGAGTAATAATAGAGATAAATTACATAGATAAAGGCATCAAGAATTTTTTTAGAAATGTTTTTAAATAATGTAGTAAAGTGAGGATGATCTGTAAGCATTCATTTTACCACCTTGATTGCTGTTTGCCTCGCCTCGAGTAGTGTGTGATACATAGTAAACACCTAATAATTGTTTACAGAGTGATTCAGGACTTCAGTGAAAGACAGTTCCAAGAGCACAGGACAGGGAGACAGTAAGGAGAGCAGAGTAACAATTGACAAAGTTCTTTAAAACAAAACAAAACAAAAAAGTAAAAAAAAAAAAAAAAAAGACAGATAAAAAGAAAGAGGAAGAAAAACATCTCACCATGCTGAACTCCAGCTACACAGATCTCAATTAATAATCAAGGTTCTATAATACCAGAGAGAAAAATTGTGAGAGAAAGCCCAGATTGCTTCCTGGGAGCTTCTGTGATGCTAATAGAATCTTTAGACTCCATTGTCGTCCTGATGATTCACTGGTAAAAAGCAAGCACACTTTTTTTTTGGTCTTCATTATCAGCCCATTTCTGGCCTGATTTGCTTTAGATGATTTAGACTCTGCTGCACCTGAACTGTGACTTTTCATATCGGGAAAAAGGAATGAAAGATGAACAGAAGGCAAAAGAAGAGAATAAAAGGGGGTGCTAATTTAAAAAAAAAAAATCCTAGCATCCTAACGCTATGTTCTAAGTTGGAGTGGTGTGTTTTTGCAGGTCTTTTCTCAACCTTCTGCCCCCAAACACACTTCTATTATTTTGTCTTTAAAGGTCACTGCTTTTATAGTATCTAAAGTAAAATCCATTCTGTTTTGCCTTTTTTTCCCTTTCAGGCTATCTGCAGTCAACAGCAGAGAGTGAGGAAACCTAGCTACACTCCAATGCTGTTCTGTCATTCCTTTCTGTAGCCATTCATTGTACAGGCTGCTCCCATTTGGCAGTTGAAACTGTAAGCACCACACTTGCCCGTTACTGAACAACTTCCATAATTTCTGAAAAATTTTAAGTGACTCTAGTGCCTAGAAAGGTTGGATGAAAAACAAAAGGCAAATTTCCATTGCATTGGGGGGAAGTAATTTCTGCCACTGTCCTAGGTTTAAATGGCATTCTGAGTAGTGTATGGTGAATATAAGAATTTGGAACCAGACATACACCTCATCTCCTGCTCCCCCCCCAAAAAAAATGATTCAAGGCACTGATGACAAGACCAGTTGCACATAGAAGTTATGTTCCCATGTTTCCATTATTTCTGGTATTTATGGGTGAATTTTAGACTAAAAAAAAAGTGTCTTTATCACCTCCAAGTATACAAATCAGCAATAGGACAGATAGCCTCCTTGTATTTAAATGTAATTGCTCAAGACTTTAAAATGGGAACCCCCATCTTATTTACCTTGATGGCATAGTTTTATGGTTTCTTAGTTGAAAAAATATCTAGTTGTCATGATGTAAACGATAATGGGACTAAAATCCTGCTAGTCCATTCTAACTATCTTATATATGAAAAGATATGATTCATATATGAATATATATTTGCTTAGCTCCTATGTTAATACATTAAAATTTTAGACTTGATGCCATAAATTAGTTCCAGAAATGACTACACTTATTTTCTGCTTTGGAAGTATTAGTACCATGTAGGGGGAGGCCACTTGTTTGTTTCTGGCTGCTCAGCCCTGAAATAACTACACAGAAACTGTATTAATTAAAACACTGTTTGGCCTATTAGCTTTAAGTTCTCATTGGCTAGCTTTCACATCTTAATTTAACCCATTTCCATTATTTTATATTTTACCACAAGGCTTGTGGCCTACCAGCAAGGTTCCAGTGTGTCTGTCTCCAGCTGTAGCTCCATGGCTTCTCCCTGACTCTGCCTCCTTTCTTTAGCATTCAGTTTAGTTTTCTCCACCTAGCTCTGCTCTACCCTATCACAGGCCCAAAGCAGCTTCTTTATTAACCAATAGTATTCACAGCATACAGAGGGAAATCCTACATTCCCTCCTTTTTTCTGTTTAAATAAAAAGAAAGGTTTTAACTTTAACATAGCAAACTACATACAACAAAACAGGTATCAAGCAAAAATTACAGTCAAAATATTTAATCTACTTTATATCTTATAATAACTAAGGAAAACTGTAGCTATAACCATCCATTCTTTAACTCTATTAAAGACTCCAGATGGATATAATATTACCTAAGTAAACAATAAGTACACCGTAAGCAACCTCCAAAACTAGAATTGACAGAGTCATCTCAAATAGACTGAACTTACTGGTACATTCTATGCTCTCAGCACTCACAGACTTGGACAAAAGGATGCTAGTTTGAGTTGAGTGTAAGCTACATAGTGAAACCTTGTTAAAACATAAAATCAAAATAACTAGTCATCTAACAATATGCTATATTCAAAACCTCCATCAGAAATCCATGGTTTCCTTTAATGAGCCAAATTTTGTGAATTAAAGCTTCTTTTCCTGGACCTTCTGCACATTAGCATGTTTGATTGCTGGTTAGTAAACATACGCGTTCTAATGCCTTCTTCCAAAATGATTTATGCTCGTCTTTACAGACCACTTTTGGCTCATCTTTATTCATAGGATGAAGTCATCGCACCTGCAAAGCACACTATTTGTAAGGTAAGAAAAGCTAGTATTGCCATAATTTAGTTGGGTAATAATTGGAGAAGAAAATTTTTTCTTCACTTCATTATATTTTCTCCTCCTGTTAGGAATGAGAGTGCAGCATACTCTCTACAGTGGATTATAGTCAGAAAAGGAAAGGCTCTGGATATCCCACTAATGTTTTAGAACAGGAGGAGATGACAAGTTTCTTGTCCTTATTATCTTCCTAGGCAAAGCATAGAGTAAGTAAGACAAACAAACAGAGACGTGGCATCATGAACAGAGCCTGCATGAGTCTGGGTCAGATGGAGTCCTAGCACTGGGAAGAAAAGTGTACAGAAGCTCCCATGATTAATCCAGAAGCTAGTTATGATTGATAACTATAAAAAAATGAATATTTCATTTTCTACAGAAGGAGTCTTTCTGGGTATACAAACCACTCTTAAGGCCAGACCCCATGCCCAACAGTAGATGGACAAATGCACTCAGTGACATTTTTGATGGTTCTTTGTTTCATATTGTTTGACACCAGGCCTTTTCTTTCTTCCTCCCTTCCTTTATTTTTTTAAAAAAATTGAATCTATAATGTATATGAAATATATATATATTTCAATTAAATATAGAGGAATATTCTACTTATATTGACTTAAGGACGCTGAATAAAATAGCTGATCAACAGTGGCAAATATGTTTGTATCTTTCACCAAACCCATATGATCCTTAGATGTTAATAGTATACCTGGGGAAATTCAACTGCTCCTATGATTGAGTTACTGTGGACACATCATTACACATTTCTAAACATCCATGTCTTCATTCATACCCTCAACAAAGGAAATATATGTATTTGTCTAAGATAACCGCAGCAAGAGTCAGAAGGGACCATTTATTACTCTAGTCTAGCTTAAAATTCTATTAACTTGCTTCAGTTATTACATAGGCACTTAGTTTATGAGTTTAAAATCCATGGCTATGGATTTTATCTCTTTTTCTTATCAGTAAAAGAAACAATAAACAACATTACCTATATTATGAGGTTGCTTTCAAGACTAAGTGAATTTCTTTAAGTAAATGACTTGGAGTCTGATGGCAGTTAAGTGCTGTCTAAGCATTTGCCATATTTATTGTAAATATTATATTGAGCAATGAGTTATTTTTCATAAATACTGGCAATCTTTTATACTACAGCACACGCTTTATTTGGTGGGAAAAGAATTTGGAAAAAAATGATGGAGCATATGAGATTGACAATAATATTTAAATTCTAAGATTTATCCATCCTATTATTAATCAAGGCTGTCAATTTATTATTATGCCCATAAAAACAATAATCATGATGTTTCACTAATAATAAAAACTGTATTAAAACAAACATTTATATATAATATGTATATATAATTATGAAAAGAAATATATGTACATTTATATATTCACAGGAACTTTTCATCCACAGTGAATGTGTTCCAAGACTCCAGTAGGATCCTGGAAATGTGGATGGTTCTAATTCATGTATACTATGTCCCTTTGTACATAATACTTATAAATTAGACAGAATAAAGAACTGAAATGAGTGATTATAAAAATATGCTATACTAAAAGTTTTTGTACTCTATTCATCATCTTGTGATTTTTATGAGATTGTAATTAAAAGAAGCACCTTTCAGATTCTCTGATATGCTTGGCTTGACAAACTCATTACTTTCATATTTGAGGACCATTATTAAGTAAATAATACTGCTTGATCACAAGCACTGAAGTGATAAAGGAGATAATATGTTAAGTGATCTGGTTCTAAGTGACTACTAGTAATATAGTATATGCACAATGAGTAAGCTGGACAGGTAAAAGACTCATGTTCCAGGCAGACCCAAACTAAATGGTCTCAAATGGCTTCATGATCTTCAGAATAGCATACAATTAAAATTTTTGATTATATTGAAATATTTCATGTAACATGTTTTAGAAAACAGTTCACTGCAAGATGAAAATGAGAATAATTTTAAACTATATTATACTAATATAACTCTAGAATAAATATTTAGACTAAAAATATCTCAACATCTTTTCCTGTAAAAATCAAAAAAGATGACTTCCTACAATGATAAAAAATAAATATTTAAGTAGTTACTGAAATAGGGAGATGAAGATTCTGGACTGATGCCCATTTCTGTCTTAATGATTTCTCAGCATATTGTACAAAAGACCAACACAGAAATGAAAATGCGTTTCCGCAAATTAGGGTTTGATGTTTCAAACAGTAATATACTTGCATGAAAAAAAAAGCATAAAGAAAGAAATAGGGCAAGTGATTTTTTTAAATACTGCTGCAATCATCTCCACTGTAAAACATGTAAATTAAAAGGCAACAGGTTATTTAGGTTTACCGAAGAAAATAATTGTATATGGATATTTCATACATATTTGCAATGTTGTGCATTCATTCACAACTCAAATTCATTTCACACTTAAGAAGTATGAAATAGACCAGGCTGGTCTCGAACTCACAGAGATCTGCTTGCCTCTGCCTCCCGAGTGCTGAGATTAAAGGCGTGCGCCACCATCCAGCCTGGTCTACAGAGCAAGTTCCAGGACAGGCTCCAAAGCCACAGAGAAACCCTGTCTCGAAAAACCAAAACCAAAAAAAAAAAAAAAAAAAAAAAGTATGAAATATCAAATAGTTGTGTATCATTTAATCCATGGACACATGTATGTTTGACAAAGAGAATCTGGTTATTTCTGCACTAAAAAAAAAAGAATATTGAAGGGAAAAATTAACACTTTCTTTTTTTTTTTTTTTTTTTTTTTTTTTGGATTTTTCGAGACAGGGTTTCTCTGTAGCTTTTGGTTCCTGTCCTGGAACTAGCTCTTGTAGACCAGGCTGGCCTTGAACTCACAGAGATCCACTTGCCTCTGCCTCCCTAGTGCTGGGATTAGAGGCGTGCGCCACCACCGCCCAGCAAAATTAACACTTTCTAACCCAGGGTATTTGCATCTGGCAGTGAACAAACTTAAAAACTTAAAAGAACAGCAAGTTACTCTTGTTTCATTATAAAACTCAACAATCAAAACATTAAGACATTACTGAGTTCCCTTACCCTAGGTAGGCAACCAAACTGTTTGAAACTGTGATGCTACAAGCCTTAAAAAGTCCTTTCTGAAATGTCAATCCTATGCATTTTCCATAATCATACTTTAATGTGTTAACCAATATAATTCTTTTGATCATACTAATCAATTCATAAAATGGATAAATTTAAAATTTTAAAGATTTGACTATAAAATATAAATAACTGATTAACCAGTTTGCTCAAAATAAGCTACCCTCAAGTGGTAAGTTATGGAATGAATTATAAAATTGAGTAACAATTTTAATAATAGGAAATAGTCACCTAAGGAAGGCAAGCAAACCATTTAGAAACTATGAGAAGGTATCTTGCCTAGTATCCTGGAGGCCTTATTTCAGTTGGTAATATTTTTCAGTTATTAATTCACATGAAACCGTTTATGTGATGTTTATATTCATTATTAGGCAAAGGAAAGTAAAACCACAAGAAGAGTCAAAATTTATTCAGACTTCTAGGGACCCTGTTACTAAGACCTTCAACAAATCATTTCTTAAATCAAGGCCCTTGGTTGTTTCCTGATATAACTTAGGAAAGATAGGGGATATGAACTAGTTAGTTGTTAGAACATGATCCAAAAACTGAGTCATATGAGGAGAATTCTGAGCACTTGTGAGAAAACTCCAAGAAAACAAGATGAGTCTTATGACCTCAGTTTCTTCAAAAACTGACTTGTCCTTGGAATGTGTGCTCACGTCCCTCACAGAGATCAGAGGGCATTTCCTTCAGATGATTCATTACAACTGGCTATTGTTATTTATTGGTGAAATGGGTTTTTGCTGTGCGCAGCTTGCCCACCATGGGTGGCTTGCCCTTGTAATTGTACACTTTACTAATTTGACTCCTCTTAACCCTCCATGAATAAATTGTCTGATGCTCTGAATAAAGTTAACTATTGCACGAGACTGTAATCCATCTCATTTATCAGTTTTCTTCTCCTAAATCCCACCACCTTTAGAGTGGTAAACAGTACAATACCAGAAGCTCAGTCCTCATTTCGATCACCAAATCGCACACTAAAAAAAGAAAGAAAAAAAAATGAAAGGGAGGAAGGAAGGAAGGAATAAAAGAAAAAAAGGAAAAGAACAAATGAAGTCTGGAAGTGGCTACCTATGAATGTTTTCTACTGAGTTGTTCACATTGGTGATATGTCACAATTGATAGGGTGAGCCACACAACTCCTGACTCACCAGTGAAAGATCATAGACACATTTGTCACTTGTAGAAACACTGATAATTCCTGAACTAGGGATTGGGAGACAGGGAGATGCTAGAGCTAACTGGACAGCCAACACTATTTACTTGATAGTTACAGATCAGCAGGAGACCCAATCAAAAAAAAAAAAAAAGTAGATGGTACTGGAGAAACAACATCCAAATTTGTCCTGTGACTCCACATACTTGCACATACATGCTCACTCCATGTACATGCATACTCACTCACTCACCCAGAGAGGGGCGGGGGAGAGAAAGGGAGAGGGAGAGAGAGAACTTCTGAGATAAATGTTTCTCAGTTTCTGTCTAATCATATTTTAAACTGTTCAAAATCTATTTATGTAGCTAGGGACTATTGTCCCCAGACCTCTTGTCCCCCCAAAAGACCACCAGGGAACCAGGACTTGGATGCAAAAGCAAGGTTTATTCCAAACAAGCCTAGGTACGGAACTCATCCAGCACACTCAAGGCAGTGAGGGCGGGAGGAGCTCCCTTTCAGAGATTACAGGACTTTTATAGACAATCTTGCAGGACCACCAGTTTTCACCTGATTTTCACACCCGGACCTAATTGAGGACAGCAAATTCAAAAAGCATGATATCATTATGTCATTAACTATGGACATGAGTATATTCTCGGTTGGCCCATTCCTATCTGTCCTTGGGGTATGTAGATAAAACATACTATGGACACATTTTTAATTGACCAGTTCTTGGTTACCCTTGAGGCAATGCTCTCCCACTTGTTACCGGCTCCTGAGATAGCCCTTGTCTCTTATGAAGTGCTTTTCAAAATAGCCCAGCCTAAACAGCATAGTTCTGGCAAAAAGTCATTAGGTCATTCGGACGGGTTTTATTTCTCTCAGGAACAACAAATTATAAAACAAAAGAATGTGAAAAAAAAGTCACAAGACTGACATTTCATCCTTTCCAGCATATATTAATGCTACTATCAAAGTAGAGAACTAACCTCAAATAGACAGGAAATTATATTAAGCAATGTAGCTATTTCAGTGATGAAGTACCCCACCAAGTTTTTCACTAAAACACATTGATGGTGGTGGTGTGAAGCAATGTCCAAACAAAAGAACAAAAGGAAAACTGAGTCAGAAGAAACCAATCTTTACCATCCTACCTAATCTCTTTGTCTCTTTCTTTCTCTCTTTCTACTCTCTCTTTCCTCTCTCTTTCTCTCTATCCTCTCTCTCTTTCCTCTCTCTCTCTCTCTCTCTCTCTCTCTCTCTCTCTCTCTCTCTCTCTCTCACACACACACACACACACATACACACACACATTCCAAACCTTACATTCCTCTCCATTATTCCTACAATGCTGTTTTTTTTTTCTATTTCATTTTTATATTGAAAATCATGTAATTTTATTTAAAAAGATTATTGGCAATTTTTAGAAGTTGGAAACCTCAGACCTCTTTATTTCTTGACAAATAAAGCATACTGGGTTTCACAATGCTGATCTATTTTTCTCTGGAGCCTATGCCCAATGGCTTTCCAACATGTATACTGAAAGGTATATTTCAAGTGTAAACATAAAACATCATTACAAAATATGGACAACATTCATAACCTCCAAGTTTCTAAAGCAATCAGAAAGGACATAAAACATAGACTATGAGAGTTGTCCTGTGTATTCATTTTTTAACATATATAAATTGTGTTCACTGGCATGGGGACTTATTCCTTCCCTTTATCTTTCAGGCTTATCTGATGTACATTTTATACAAAAAAATGTGATTTCCTCTTATATATGATTGCTTTGAGCATGAAAATAAATTCAGGGTTGAATTCTAACGCTATATTGAGAACAGAATTTTTCCTTACATACATTGAAGCAATTAATGCCAGCTCCAGCCCTGTCAATATAATACTCCCTATCCAACAATATTTTGAAAGTCAAAATTATTTTTGGAATTAATAATCTGAAAAATCACCCTCATCCTGCCTCAGATTGGCCTTTTGTCTCATTTGCTAATATTATTCATTACTCACAGACCTCATGAAATTCACATATGCAGAGGCAGCATTATTAGTTTTTGAAATATCAATGTGACTGCATTTCTCCAGTAAATGGGCTAAAATAGATGGGTTTAGAAAATAATGGTGGATGGAAAGTTTTGCTGAGCTGATATGAAACTCATATCATTAAGACTCTAATGTCTGCTCTAGTATGCATTGGTTTATTACTTTCCAAACATGTGTTTGGTTTTTTCTGTAGACACAGGCTTAGAGTCAAACACTTCGTAATTGACTGCTTATGAATGTTTTTTATTGAGTCATTGACCTTGGTGGTGTGTCACAGCTTGAGAGAGTGAGCCACACAACTCCTGAGCAACCACTGGAAGATCATAGGAATATTTGCTATTCATGTCTGTGCCCAGAATGGTATTTGATGAATACAAAGTCTTTAAAGATTGTTAGATACATTTACTATTCATAGTCAAACTGATAAATATGGGCTTCTTTTTGGTTTTTTTCTATCCAACACTCAGAAAGAAAATTATTTTTATATTCAGAGACACTTAACAAAGTTTAATGTACTGTATATGTTATATTCCATATATAGTAAATGCTGAGGTCTGCTTTTTTATTTCTCTTTAAGAAAAACAGCTTTCATCATAAGAATTTGCTTATGTTACATTCATAGCATATAGTAAAACATCCTGAAAATGCACACTCTTGAATTAAGAATCAGCAGAAAGGGATTTTTTTTTCAAAAGTAATAATATATATCCATTGAAGTGGGCTTCTTTTTATAGTTATTTTCCAGCCACATTTTCCCTATTTTTCCTTTGATCAATGCATAGGTTTTTGCAAGAGCAGCTGTAGAATTAGAGGGTCTTAAACCTAGAGAAACATATCAGTGATTCTCTTATCCAACCACTTCTAACATAGTATGGTTGAGAGCAGCCTGACCATGAAATTAGAGTTTTCTCTGAACTGGTGCAATGGTTTAGATGGTGTTCCTAAAAGGCTCATGAGCTAGATACTTAGTAGCAGTGAGACAATGTTGAGAGATGATAAGACTATTTCAAAAGGGATATTCATGGTGTGGTAGTTTGAATATATTTGGCCCCCCATAAGCTCATAGGGAGTTGCACTATTAGGAGGTATGACTTTGTTGATGTATGACCTTATTGGAAGAAGTGTGCCACTGTGGGGACAAGATTTGAGGTTTCCTATGCTCATGACACTATCCAGTGTCCCAGTCAATTGCCTGTTACCTCCTGATCCAAATGTAGCCAACACCATGTCTGTGAGCACACCACCATGTTCCCCACCATGATGATAATGAACTGAACCTCTAAAACTGTAAGCAGCCACTTCAGTTAAATATTTTCCTTTTTAAGTTATGCCATGGTCATGGTGTTTCTTCACAGCCATAGAAACTCTAACTAAGACACATGGAAAGTGAGAAGGCAGAAGACCATGGAGACTCCCACCCCTAGGTATGTTAACACTGCTTGACAAGATCCCTGCCTAAAATTTAAATGCAGGAGAGTTGCAAACCAATCCTACCCCATGTGTTCCTTGTGCTTCACATACACGCATTTCCCTTTAAATTCTCTGCCAGGGAATCCTCTTCAACGGGTGAGCAAACAGGGTACCCCGACCATAGATAATCAACCTTCTCGATTTTGAACTACTTTTCTGTGTAAAGTATTGAGCACCAGGTCACCTGTTACTAGAAAACAAACAAATACAACCAGCAATTTAATAATAAGGGGAGAAAGGATACCAGTTATCATTACCATTAGAATTTGTACCATAGCTTCTTGGGACTATAGGTTATACTGCATCGGCATCATCCTGAGAGCATCTGTAATCTAGGAAGCTACAATAACCACGTCACCAATTACTAATGTCTCTTTCTTATAACACACAAGACAGGTCACGGCTGTGGCAGGGTACACACAAAATAAGGACTGAATGTCCAAGGTTATCAAGAAGTGTTTTCAGTTGAAGACTTTTGTAAGTATGAGTATGAAATCTCATTGCAAAGAAAGTTGAGGTCATTAATCGCTCAAACTCAAAGATTTGTAGGTATATTGAAACTTACAGATTTAGGTTAGTGAAGGTTAGGCAAGCATCAGTGCAGATATGGGAAGACAAATGTTGGCAGTGGCAGTACAGAGGTCCCTGACGCCTGCACTAATTCGCACATCCTATTCTGGATCAACTGCAGTAGAAGACAGCTTCCTGCCATTGTCATTTGTCTATGACTAACATGTCTGTGGTTAAGACTCCATGTCTAAATAACCCATCAGGAGACAGACAGGAAAACAGGAATAGAAAGCATTGTGCTTGCCCACAATTACAAGGCTGCTCAAGAAAACACTATAACATCATTTTAATACCCCCTCACCCAGAGCAGCAAAACCCACAAAAAGAGACTGTTAATAGCTTGATGTCCTTCTATCTACATGTGTGCCAAGAGGTCCCTGGAAGCATTAGAGAATATGAACTGAACTAACTAGTGGAACATACATTGGCTTGAATTAGTATTTAAAGCATTAAAATCAATGGTTAGTATTTGAGATGCTATATTGAGTTTGGAAACACACAGCTCTCTTTTGGAGAGATGCTAATCTAATGACCTGCCGACCTCAGAGCAAATGGAAACTCTGGGACAGATGTACAGCCTGCATATCCTCACCACAGGCCTAGGCATAGCCACAAGGCTGTCAGTATTAACTCGGATGCCCCCACTTGCAACCACTCTGCCTTTCATCACCTAAAGCTCTCAGCCAGAAAGTGGCCCACAGAGGCAGCCAGCGTTGATGTCAACAGATTATCAGGCCGCTTAGTAACATTCTCTTGCTAGGAACCTTTTTAAATCCCTACATTGGCAATCCTAATGCTCTGTTGATTTTTGTTACTTGCTGATAAGGCTTTTAATGGCCAAATCCCGGTATATTTTTAGATCTTTTGTCACCATGGGTCTCCTGTCACTCACTGAGGTTGAAATCAGCAGGCTGTTAGTTTGCCCAGGGTATAATCTCAAGTCCTATGGAACAAGGGCTTGCAGCGAGCAGGCCTCCTGATTGTGGAATTTACTTTTGATTTTTATTCATCGAGCACTGTCATTTCTGCCTGTAAAACCAGAGCAAAAATATATATCTGAAGCCATGTTAGAAATCTAAGGAAAACATATTTAAAGGAACCCTGCATTTTACAGTGCATGTGTGTATTTACACACACATACGCGCACACACACACACACATATATATACATATACATGTGTGTATACATCTTTGCTTAATACATCAAATATATATGTTTTAAGTGACTGCTTAGTTATCTATTTTTCCCCTAGGAGAGGTAGTTAGCCTCTCCTTTCAAACACATTCTGAGCACTTCCTTAAAACAGACAGCAGCAAATTGTCTCACGGGGAACTGAATGGATTAAAGGGAGGGGAAAAATTCAACAGATCAAGAAATATGGGACCACTGTCTTTAAAAGATAGATGATGAAAATAACCGCTTGATCACCACTGAAATGTTTAACTGGGAGTCTCTGGTTAATGTAGATAAATCCGTTCCTAATCTCTAATTTGTTTCTGCGTGTGCCCTTCGCCTTTTCCTGCTTATGCAGTGACTATATTTAGCATGATTAGGAAGGGCCATGAAAGAGACATTGGAAGAGATTTCGCCAGAGTGGTTTACTGAGGGAAGAACAGGTGTAAACACAAAGATGGAGTGAAGGAAGTGCGCAGGAAGACATTCTATCACGCAAAGTAAACATTCTGTGGACTTAAGCTAGGAAAGGAGGACATGGCAATGCTCACTCCAGTGAGAGTAAAAAAGAAGACATCCTGTCAAAATGTAATGTCATTCTTACCCTGAACTACAGGCAACTAAAGAATGCTGAGTGGCAGGAACCATCTTCCCCATGGAAGATCCCACTAGTTGGCTATCTAACACCAAATGGTCAGCGCTGAAAACATACATACAAGTAACATTATATAGACCAAGCAAGCTATATTTATGTGTTTCTTAGGCATATGTAAATATAGATGATAAAAATTAATAAATAGCTCATGATTTGAAAGATGACAAGGAGAGGTTTATGAGAAGGTTTAGAGGGAGGAAAAGGAAAGGGGAAATAAAGGGAAAGGATATCATTGTATTATTATATCAAAAGTTAGAAGAAGTAATTTTAAGGGTCTAAGGAGATAGATCAGTCATTAAAAACTTGGATCACAGGCATAAGGAACTGAGTTCCTGCCAGCAGCCACAGCATTTGCCTATAGTCCTAGACATAAGTCGGTAGAAACAAGAAAATTTCCTGGCCTTTTTTGCTGACTTTGGTGAACTGCAGGCACTGTCTCAAAAAATAAGAGGAAGAGCAATAGAGAAAAATAAACTGTCAACTTCTAGTTTCTACACACAGCCACACACATGTGTACAATCTCTCTCTCTCTCTCTCTCTCTCTCTCTCTCTCTCTCTCTCTCTCTCTCTCTCTCCAGTTTTTAAACTTTTAAATGAAAAAATATCAAATTGATTAAGGGTCAGTTTGATACCCTTTTTATTTCAGTTCTGCTTCAGAATATATTTTAAAGTTAGGCTTAACTCCTAATGAGAGACAAGGCAGGGTAGACACAGAAAGATCATTTATTGAAATGTCATGACCAAAATCCACAGTGAGAAAAATGTTCCAATAGGATGCATGAGATTATAGGTTCTCTCCAATGTCCTCACTGAATTAAAATTTCTTTTATTAAAGAGGGAGGTCACTAAAGTAACTATTAACTCTGAAATATAGAAAAGATTTTGCACTAACATTTTATGAAAAAAAAAAATAAGCCAGCTATCGCCTAACACCATCTCATGCACTTGCTCTCTTAGTTGTAAAACTACATACTCCCTTTTAGTCAGTCTCAGTTACTTCACCCTATACATGTTGCTTTTTTAATGACAAAAATCACCTTACATTCAAGAATTAATATTAATCTTTCCATTACAAATCAAAGACAGCCTGTGGATATGGCTCAGTTGGTAAAGTGCTTGCTGTACAAGAATAAAGACCCATGTTCAATCCTTCAGAACATGCAGAGAAAAGCTAGGAATAGTTGCATACAACTTTAATCCAAGTTTTGTGGAAGCAGGCATGAGAGGATACATGTGCCCTGCTGAACAGACAGCCCCCTGAATCTGTGAGCTCTAGGCTCAGTGAGAGACTGACACTCAGTGAGAGACTGTCACAATCCAATAAAGCAGAGAGCAAATCAGAAAAACAGCATCATTGACCTTGGGCCTGCACGCATGTCATACACATTTTATCATTGTCAAGAACACACACACACCAAAAAGACAAAAGGAATGAAAAATTGAAGATATTGTGCTAACCTTAACAGAAAAATATGTAATCATACAGCCAACACTCAATGAATAAGTGAATTGCTAAATTGAAGAAAACACTTTGTTATTATAGAGGAGATGGTCAGGTCCATCACATAACTCATCACGATTCTACTCTTTCTTCACATTAGCTTTCAAACGGATTACTCTATGGATCTGCAATGCCATACAAAGCATGGGATAAAACCAGACTTGCGGAACATAATGGACAATGAGGACTTCTGAGAACTCAAGAACAATGGCAATGGGTTTTTGATCCTACTGCACGTACTGGCTTTGTGGGAGCCTAGGCAGTTTGGATGCTCACCTTACTAGACCTGGATGGAGGTGGGTGGTCCTTGGACTTCCCACAGGGCAGGGAACCTGGATTACTCTTAGGGATGATGAGGGAGGGGGACTTGATGGGGGAGGGGGAGGGAAATGGAAGGTGGTGGCGGGGAGAAGGCAGAAATCCTAAATAAATAAATAAATAAATAAATAAATAAATAAATAAATAAAACAAAGTCAATATGGACCCGTCCCTGTGTTTGTATTTGAAGCTCACCATGGAATTTCTTACTAACATCCCAGCAAATTCTTTGCTGCCTAGTATTTTACTTAGTATTGATTTTAATTTTTTCAAACTAAATTTTATTCTTTATACTCCTCACAAATGTTTACCGAAGTAGGTAATGATTACACAGAAAACTCTTTTTGACAGCTTCCTACTATTTTATCCATCTTATTGTATTAACCATCAATTATATTATTTGCTGCTTTTTAACCAAAAGACCAATGGTTGCAAAGAAAATATTAAGGTAAGGAAATGGCTGAGAGATAAGAGACCAACATATTACATTAAACATGAATGGTTTTCTTAAAACATTTTATATTTGTCCTGGTAAATTACCCACTAACTACATGATAGGCATGTTATACCTATGTATTCTATGAAATCATATCATAATAATATCCCACAAATAATATTAGAGACATACCATTGAAATACTTGGAATCACATTAAAATATAATATAAAATGCATGAACTAGTATTAAAAATAAGCGATTAGGATGTTCAAATAGATAATATATAATCTATGCTTGAATATTTAAATGGTAACATTGGGACATCAGGAAGTCAGATTTATCAATAAAGTCATCTTGGATGGGGTAGAATTTGAAACACTGTTTTTTTTTTTTTAAGAAAATGTCACAAGATTGACAAAGATGGGCAAGAGCTTCCTGCTGAAGAGAACAGCATGTGCAAAGAAGTCACTAACACAGAAGTTTAAAGGCAAAAGCAGATTGATATAACATTGCTCCAGGTCCATTGAATATTTCTGAATAAGATTTTTCAGTATGCTAAATGTAACCAGATTGAATATTTTGAGTCCCATCCCATTGAATAACTTTGAACTAAGAATTTGCTTTTTAATGAGGCATTTGCATTTAATCTCAAAATTGGAATGCAGCATCTTCAACTTGGTTATTTCCATTGGGGGAAAAAAGTGCTTTCAGGCGTTATGCTTACCCTGTAATAAAGACACAGGTTCCTTAAAATTTATTTCAAGTGTAAAAAATGAGTGAAATATTTATTTATGGAAAAACCTGGAAAATACAGTCCTGACTATAGCAAACTAAGGGTTGTATAAAAAAATCAAAAATGTTATCACTGAGCCACTTACAGCATTTCCATGGGGCTATTTTTAAAAGAAAAGCCAGAAACTAAAATTTTCGAAAAATGATTCACAAGACTGAAGCTATTGATAGAGAGGAGCTGAAGTTCTGAGGAACAGATGAGTCACAGGCAAATTTAGGAGGAGCACGTCAAGGAATATTTTAAAAATTCATCATTCGGGCGGGAGACTATAATCCATTCTAGCTAGAACAAGCAAAGAGAGTAAAGGAGAGGAGAATATTTAAATAAAATTAAACTTAAGCTAACAAAAATCTTCAATAAATTTAAGGAAACTGCACACCTTTTCTCTTGTAAATTAGAGCTTTTTGAGATAAAATTTAGATATAAGGGAACTTGACTTTTTAAATTGCTTAATTCAGTGTTTTTCACATATTCACGGAATTACACTAGCAGACATTCTGCCTAATGTTACTATCCCCAAAAGAAAGGCCATGGCCATTAACAGCCTCTTCCCCTTTTCTGTCAATTCCCAATGCTCCAGGCATGTCAGACTTTTATGTTCAGAAAATATTATATAATTACAATTATGAAACACATATTTCCATCTAGCTTTTTAAATCTTTGCTTAGCATGTATGTCTTCAAGGCTGATCCATAGAACGTCACACTGTATAGTTAAACTGTTTACTGTTTTCCCGCTCATTAGATAAAGCTATTTGAGTACACCCTGCCCTTTGATTGCTAGAAGGATGTTGTTAACACCTGTTTTTGACTTTGTGTGGAAATTTTCCCATTTCTTGGGTGTTGTATATCAATATGGGATTGCTCTGCCTCTTCTGATAGAAAAAAAACATCATTATGCCCATATATTTTAATTAAGATTAAAAACCAAATGAAAAGTACTCCAGGCATAGTTTGTAAAAATGTACTCTCAATTTTCTGCCTTTATAATGTTGTTCAATTAAAATTGATGTTTTGAATTACAGTGTTCAGGTATGTATGAGTCTCAGATTGTCTGAAAGATTGGATTATTTGTTTATCACAATATACTTACTAAAGCAGAAAATTAACCACTTTTTTAAAAAAGTTTGCATCAACAAAGTTTGAAGCAAAAAGGAATTTAAATAAACCCAATTAAAAATATACTCAGTAAGCTTGAGGCCCATCTGGACTAAATAGTGAGACCCTGTTTCAAAAGCAGCAGCAGTAAAATAGAAATATACTTATGTGTATGTTATGCAGAAATAGAATATATGTATAATAAGAGCTTAGTACACTTTTCTTTAAAATATTGATGAAACTGATAATATTTTAATGGAAAAAATATTTAAAGTTGTAATTATTTGACTGATTATTATATCTAACCTTAGGTTAGATATAACTATCTCATGATAAGTCCTAAATCATTGTTTGCCCAATTACATCAATATCTCCTCTTGAGTAGATACAATTCAGCAAAGCAAAAATGTATGAGGGAAAATATATTTTTCCACTGTTATGGGCACATTTTGTCAAATACAGCATTTTTACTCATTTACAGAATCAAAAGTGAGACAACTGTTTATGTAGTTTGTGTGCTCCCCAAACAAGAAGAATGAAAAACCAGGCTGTTTAGCAGATTTAGACTATAGTATCAGAAGGCTTCACTAATTAGAACTGTAAATTACTGTGGAACGCTTTTAGGAAAAATTACACATTTAATTTCTCAACTCTTTGCTTGCTTTTACTCTGTTTTCTTACCCTGATTTTTGTACACTCCCTGGCAGCACTCCCTGTCTGTAAAAGGTGTGAGGAGCGTGCAACCTGGGAGGATTTTCACAAGAGCCTCACATATGTGAGCCTGAGCTTCCACGGTGACTATTGACTTGTCAAGTTAATGATGCATCTTGTGTGTGTATTTGGACCAGTTGTTCACTATTGATTGGTGATTCTCAACTTCGGTGCCCTGTTAAAATAATCAAACTCTCTGTGGAAATATGCTAGGGTTGTCTGGAAAGGCTCTTATTTCATTTATCTCAACCATGATGGGAGCATCAGAAAACCCCAAATCACTAAGATGGTGCAAATATTCATCCTAGAGAAGGAAACTACCTCTTACACACCCGATTTCTTTATCTTCACAGCCAAATGCTGCTTGCTATCATTCATAACTTTTACATCCTGCCCACACTTTCCCCTCCTTCTTCTCCTCCCATTGATACCCTCACTCCCTACCCCAATCCTTTTGGCAAAGGCCAAAGTTGGGATGTCCTTCTCAACCATTTCTTCATGTTATTTTTGAAATGGAATCTCTCACTAAACATAGGCTTTGAAGGGTAGCAAGCCCCTAGGATTTTTCCATCTCAGCCCCATTAATATTTAGGTTACAGGTCCACACTGTCATATTCATCTTTGGCATAGGCTCTGGGGGCCTGAGTTCAGATTCCCATGCTTGAGCAACAAACGCTTTACACATCAAGCCATCTCTCCACTCTGATTCCTGATATTTTAATACATCTCTTTAACTCATTCGCTTTCTAGAAATTCCATGTAACTCCCTTCCTTCTTTTATTAAGCTGAAGAGACATTTTTAAATCATAGTAGCAAATCTCTGAGCAGTAACAAGCACATGTTTTTTCCTTAAAACACCCCTTTTCAACAGTTTTTTGAAACAATAATTTCATCTTATGTTCTGTCTTTCTCTATCTTTACCCAAGCTCATAGTCCTCTATCAAATCTTTATTTTTTTATTAAAGGAGTTCAAAGCTCCATCAGAAAAGCACCTGTATGCATCTACTCTCATCTCGGGACATTACACTATGCTGAAATTTTATTTCCCACAGAAGCAGGTGATTCCAAAACCCATACGCCTAAACATAACTTCTCAGTGCCTTTTCTCTTTTCATCTCTAAATATTTAGGGCTTCACATCTAGATTTTTCTTCCCTTGCCTATTAATACTTTTCCACATTTCAGAATGTAGCTAAGGCTTAATATCTTCTTCAAACCAGTGTTGAAATTGTCGCTCTGCCAGTACTGGAAGCTAGAAGTCGAAGGAGTAAGTCATGAGTGTTCTACTTCAGTGATTGGATTCATGGTATTATGTCAGGAGTGGAGATCTCTTGCATGCTCATTCTCTCTCTCCCTTTATCTCTTTCCTTCTCTCCCTATTTCTCTCCTTTCTCTCTCCCCATCCATGCCTCACCATCGCTCCCTTGTTTCTTATCTTTCCACATTTCAAAGTAGTACAAATGGCCTCACCATGTGTTGGCATTTTGGACTTTCCAGTTTCCAGATCTATGTCAAATAATTTTCTTTGTAACTTTCTCAGACTCTGGCATTCCATTATCACAGCATAAAACTGGGTAGCAGAAAAATACCTGCAGAAGACATGGAATTTCTATATCAGAAAAAGGATTATTGACAGAAAGTCCAGCCAGATGGCCAGAATATTTGAGCCAGTTTCTCAGCTTCAAGTGTAACATAAAGGACCTGATGATAGTTACATGGATGGGTTACAAGAGAAAATAAGAATCAAGAACTTTATAGTTTGCAATCAAGCAGCAACTAAATTAAGCTTGCTCTCTGTGGTTGAGTGATCAAGTAACAGTACTTAAATCATTTAGTCACATGCACTCACATATGTGACAAGCAAATTCTTTATTCTATGACACATAATTAACATGAAAGGGAAGTAATGCTTGGAGGTCCCTGGCAGATTATTTTATGCACAAACAGACCCACTACATTTTTTTCCATCTCCAGCATATTGGACAATATGTTCACATGTGTTTCACAAACCCAAGTTGTCATAACTTTCATAGCTAGATTTTTTTTTCTATATGGGGAATTTAGCTTTCACCATAAAAGAGTGAATTCCAAGGATATTCTGGTTTGTCTGAAGAAGGAGGAACATGAATGGCTTAAAAGCCAAGGACAAGACACTGGGATGGGTAAGTGAAGGCAGGTCATGTCTACAACTCCATACCATTCATTTTTGGGTTTTGTGCACCCATATTACAAATGCAACCTAGTGGATTGGTCCTCAGTCATCCTTCCATTTCTTTCCTTACTTCTCATATTATTTATACAGGTTCTACACTTTCTTTCTTAAACACATTCCCAAGAAATGGTACCAAAACAAAGAAAGACATTTACATTTCCTCTGTTCTGCAGTATATCAAAAGTTAGTTGTGCTTCAACCCAAGCAAAACTATGGAAATTGATTATAAATTTTTGCAACTAATGATAATTATATCTCCTGCCTTAGGTTTAGACCTCTGAGTATGACTCTAAGCCTTTATACAGGAGCTCAGAAAGAATGTTAATAAATCCTGAAACCTATCTGTCCACACAGCTTCTAGGAAATTCTATTTATCTTTTTGAATCTGTCCAACCTGAATCAACAACTCCCATTTAACGTGAGCACCAGTGACTTAACATCTTCTCTGCTAAATATCCATTTGCTAGTCTTCCTGAAAGCTTATGTTAATAGTATGGTTTCTTTTATTTTCAGTTATAGCCATGATATTTTTCACTGAGCTCTAAGAATTTCAACAATGATGTATTTTGACACTAAAAAATGTCCCTTTAATTTAATATTTGCTGCTATTTGCACATTTAAAAATAGATCCCCTACTTTCATATTTATACTTCAACTGCTTCTACTAGAGACATTTCCTTACCCTTTCCTCTAGACTAAAATTGATGTAGCCAGCACCACCCCAGAGCATAACATGGCTTTACTAGCATTAAGACATAATTAAGAGACTCAATTCAGTGTTTTCTGGCTTTCTAATATTGGCTGTTTAAAATACAAATTTAGTTATGAAGCTCTGCCCCCGAGGGGAAATATCAGTGACAACAAAATCAATTTCTGGCAGTTAAGTTTCAAATAACAGTGGGGCTCCTGTTTTGGATCTGGGCAATTTCTTAGCTGCCACTCAAGACTCTTCCCTAAGATGCCTCTTTTGTCAAAGCTATCTAGGGGTAGACTGTTGATTGACAATATCAAATGTGATCCATTGATATAATGCCAGATACATGTATAAACAGCAAGGAATTTGATTAGCAACTTCATAATAAAATTGAGATATTGGAATATTTTAACATATGCTTATCTAGAATTATATATGCACTCTTCTTACCTGATGCCAAGCCTATCTTGGCATTTAAAAAAGAACATTTTAATGATGGAGACCCAAGCTTTAGGGAAAAGGTTAATAAAAATAAGTGTGATTTGAATTATTTAAGGGACAATTTAGTAATTAAATGTTTCACAGTAATGAGACTTTGTAATTAAAATGTCCTTGTAACCCTACTCATAAAGATCATGTTCAATAATAGAACTGTGTCACCTTTTAGAATGGAGAAGTAAGGAAAAGAGTTTGCGGGACAAAGCCTACCTTGCAATGAGTCATATTCCATGTGTGGAGAGTAGAGAGGTACACATGTAAACATGACACATATCTATAACCCAACTTCTGAAACCTCATTGGCTACATAGGTATCAAGAGTATTCGTTAATGCAGTAAAGATAACACTATAATGGTGAAGAAGGTCCCTCTGTCTGTGTTGCTTTCATTGGTTGAATAAAAAAACTGAGTTGGCCTTTTGATAGGGTCGAACTTAGATAGGTGGAGAATACAGAACTGAATGCTGGGAGGAAGAAGGCAGAGTCAGAGAGAGAGAGCTGCCATGGAACCTCCAGGTTATACATTCCGAATCTTTCCTGGTAAGCCATGACCTCGAGGTGTTACACAAATTGGTAGAAATGGTTTAAATCAAGATGTGAGAGTTAGCCAATAAGAGGCTAGAGATAATAAGCCAGGCAGTGTTTAAATGAATACAATTTCTGTGTGATTATTTTGGGGGTTAAGCTATCCAGGCGGCCAGGACGTTTTCCTTCTCACATAATTGAACTCTGCCTTTAAAGAAACCCCAAGTGCATATTGTCCCAGGACACAGAGAATGAGTTAAGATACATTATTGTGGGATAATGTTCTCGTACCCTAGAAAGATTTGTCACTCAAATTGGTTTAATACAGCACTGATTGGCCAGTAACCAGACAAGAAGTTCAGGCAGGCCGACCAGACTAGGAGAATGCTGGGAAGAGAAAAGACTCAATCTATAGCCACCAGACAGATGAAGAAGAAGCAAAATGAGAATGCTGCACAGAGAAAAGGTACCAAGACACAGAGCTAAACATAGATAAGAATTATGGGTTAATGTAACTTGTAAGAGCTAGTTAATAATAAGCCTGAGCTAAGGGGCAAAACAGTTTATAATTAATATAAGCCTTTGTGTGTTTCTTTGGGACTGAACAGCTGCCAGACCAGGTAGAACAAAAACTCTGCTTACAGTACATTGCTGTACTCTCCACATATGAACCACTTGGTACCACTTCTGTACTCCAAAAGAATATACAAATGACATCATTCAAAAATTTACATAGCTTTGAGGTACAATATATAAGCTTTAATTTGTGTTATATAGAGCCTTATATGACATTTTAATTTAACATTCTTCAAATCTTGTTTCCAATATTGTAAAAAATATTCCTTTCTTTACCATTTTCAAATAGTTTTAAACCATAGTTACCAAGATGTTGAAAAAAACATGACCTTTACATAATTCTTGAAAATATTATTGTATCATTTTAATTCTCTGCTGAAATTCTATTTTTGTTGGATAAAAATACTAATCTTATGTTTAAAATGAAAATTATATTGAAATCAGATTATAGCTTTGGAAAATAAGAAAGCTTTTTTCTTATTGAAATAAGTCAACATAACAATGAAGTAGCTTTACTACAATCAAATATTTTCCACAGAGTATTTGTGTATGTGTACATGTCTTTATGGATTCCTTTTAGAATAATTAATTTTATTCAGTGTCTGTCTATCTGTCTAAAATTGGAACTTAGTCCACTAGGATCCTCTACAGAAGCTCTGTGCTTCCCATCAATCATGTAGTATATTTGATCTTATATTATTCTGTATCAGATTATTTGTATATTTTATCTATTTGGAATTAGTTATGCAAATATATATATATATACATACATACATACATACATACATATAATTTTAGCGTCAGGCTTGATGGTATAAGCCTTTAATCCCAGCATTTAGGAGGCAGAAGCAGGAGGATTTCCATTAGTTCAAGACCAGCCTGGTCTACACAGTGAGTTCCAGGATACTCAAAGATACATAGGGACCCTGTCTCAAAAACAAACAAAATAACAAAAGCAAAAACCAAACAACAAAAACCAAATACACCAAACAACAGTATATTTATTTACTGTGTTGCAGGGGTTAAGTGGACAGTATTACCCATTCTGTCGCATGCACGCATGCGGTAACCTAGAGACAACAAGTCAAGCAGTTTCCCTTTTCCCACTACGTGCATGCATCCCAGGGATTTAACTCAGGCTACCAGTCTTTGTGGCAGGCTCCTTTGTACACTAAGCCATCTCACTAGTCCAACAGCAATGATTTTAGTGTCAACATTCTGTGTCATACTCTACACTATTGACTGTGTTTAAGTTGTTTTACTCTATAAAACAACTCTGTAGTTCACTACAGATTCACTACTCTGTAGTGAATCCAGTCATTTGTTTTCTATTTCAGGTGTTCTATGGGGTTTGGATTAGGGACAATTCAAAGCCAATTCCACTAAATTCAGGGTTTCAATCTGAGGAGCCTTCTGAGACTTGAACCTATGACTGCCTGACTTTCCAGTATGGCATATTTTCGCCTAAATTTTCTAGAAGGCCTATTCCACCAAACCCAGTTCTTTGTAAACATTAGATAAGCTTAATATAAGCCTTACTAAGCAATATTGACTATTTTTGATTACTGAATTTCATTTTAAAAAAGAAAAAAAAACAGTATTACATGGTTCTAATCCCAATTAGTGAATCAAGTATGATATACACTGAACATCACTATGTAACTTTCTTTTATCTGATCCCTAAAAATCTAACGAGAATTTTTTAAACAGATAATTTATAGAGCCTCTGAACTTGATAATTTATTTTCTATTTATTGTGTGGCAATATCCTATAAATTGAAACATTACATCTTTAAGGGATAAAGGAGGCTCATGATTCACTAACAAAACTTGAAGATTCAAAATTCAGAAAACTGCAAGATTTTTGAGGCACCTCAAGTTATATGAGCAGAATGAAATTGCTGGGGAAGATAAACTTCAATGGATCTACCTGCAAGATGAAAACAGAGCTCAAGAAGAACACTTTTCTGAATTCTGTGCTAGGCTTTCCAGAGAGATGGCTTCATGAGAGTAACCCTTGTTCTTGTTAGTGAACCCTCATTTTACTTCTGTAGTAACCACAATAAACTTATTGTTTCAACAACAGAGACTTGAGGTATGAGGGTGAACAGAAATTAATTCATGTCTCTGCAGGAAAAGTCAAGTAACACTGCTGTGGTCAGTACATTCCTACACCACAAAATAATTTGATTTTTTTTCCAAACTGACCCTCATTGAAGAATCGGTCACTGTGGTTTGTTAAGTATAAGCAGCATTTCTTAGCAGCCTGTCTTGAGTAGGAAATTAACAGCAGACATTACTCTAAAGAGCTAGGCAAAATAAAAATTTGTAATATCAAACAAAAATGTTTATCAAATGATCAACGGAACAGAAAAGGAAGCCATGCATCAAATATGTTTGAATTAGAGTAATAGGCTTATGCTTTGAACTATCAACAACCAAAACTTTATGTCAAAACATCAGTAAATAATGTCTCTAGATACAGTTCAAGATTAATTTGCATAGCTGTTATGTTGGGGTGACACTCTGAATCTATTTTACACATTTTTTTTATATTTCAAAGAAGAATATAAGATTGTTGTTGGCCTGGTAGATTGTAAATGATAGCTCAGCAATCCTGTTTCCACATGCCCTGTCATACATACACCTTCTGCTCACTGACAGCTTGCTTTTCAGAATACTTGGCTAGGAATTACTCTTTGGTAACAGAGTTACCTCATCCAAAAATCCTCCTCTGTCTTTCCATGAAGTCAAGAAACATCTCTTTTTTTTAGGAGCTCTTTTTTTTTTAATTTTTTTAAAGTGTGACTCTTTTGATACTGTCCCTATGTTTTCTTGTTATTCTTTTCTATTTAATCTTTGGAATGACATGAAAGTGAAGAGTGTCGAGATATAACATTTATAGCCTAAATATACTAAACCATGTGGTCCAAGAAACTCTACTAAGTTGTTAGTATCTCTTACAGTTTTAATTTTTTTGGCAAAAGACAAATAAGAGTAAATATATGTATATATTTGATATATACATATATCAATTGGGAAAGGAAGCTGAAGTTTTTTTTTTTTTACTTTTTGAAAGCAACATTATAAACACATATGTACACACAAAACTTTTCCAGATAAATGTAAAGTATTTACTTTGAAAATAGTGATTGGTAATACATAAGACTCATATGCCAGGTGTTTTAAATATAGATTTTTTAATTTAATACGTGCATAAAACACAGATCAATTAAAAACAGTTAGTGTACTTAATCAAATTATAAGCAGGTATCAAGACATTCAATTTCCTATAATTAACCTATGAAACAGATTAAAAACTTAAGTTGGAAAATAAAGAATTCCACCTAATAGGCAAGAAGTATGTCTGAGCATGGAGACTAATAGATATGTACTTGCATTTGAGAAGGAGAGGAAGACGTAAAATTTCACTGGTCTCAGACTGCAAAGCAAGGCCTGAAAAAAATGTGAGAGGGGTTGTAGGTTTGTGAGCACCAATCTGACTGGCACTAGGTGAGGACCCATTTCCCGTGTTTGCAAGTTTTCCAAAAGAAGAAACAAAACAGGAAAATAATAATAATAATATTTCTTTAATCTCAACAAAACCAAGAATTTATCACATGCCTTCATTTAAAAAAAATGTTAGCAAAAAGACACAATTTCAAACACAGTGACCTCTGTTGCTAAGATATGATGCCAAACGTTTGACTGGGTAATTTCTAATCCTTCCCAGCAGCCAAGAAGTGGGCAGTTCTGATGTGAAGGTTTTTGAGTAGGAAGAACAAGATGGAATTTTCTGGAAGTGAGATCCAGGAACACCCACAAATGAAAGTTTACAGTACTGATTGCTATAAGTTCTAAAAACTTACATATAAGAGAGAAGTATGTGTGCATCTTCAGGCTGCCTCTCTCATGTGCAAACTCCGAAAAGAAAACCCTAGCAAGCTCATGCCCTGGGAGCTCAGAACCATAAAGACCTAAGAAATGGATGAAAACACAACATTGAGACAAATCAGATATGGAATGCTACAAGCAATATTGTAGCCTTAATAATCTGGTAGTCTTGTTTGGTATTACATAGCTTATTATCCTGAAAGTTGTACAAATATAATTTGTATGATAAACATGCTCTTTTGGATCTGAACAAAGTTTTACCAATGCTATCAGTGCTTTATTTAAAATAATGCCAAAGCTGTACTTTACAGGGAGTGCATCAATGTAAAAATGGAATCCACTGGGTTATTTCCCAGTAAACGTTCTTGGGAGTTATTTTTAATCAATCTTGTCATAGAAAGGACTTTACACTGCCTGCTAGAGTACTATTGCCATGAAGAAAGAGATTCTGTAAGTAGTTAAAGCTGTCCAAGGATTTGCAAATCGCCCATTAACACGGGCTTTATGGACATGCTTTCCTGAAAGGTAGAAAGGTAGAGAGCTACCTTTCATGGATTTTGTTGTTGCTATTGTTAGTGCGGCTGTGTTATTATTGTCATTCACTGAAGAAACAAGCCCTTGCCAACAAAAAGGCAGGAGGCAGGAGAAAGAGCAGGAGTAGGTGATGGACTCGCCTCTTTTTTGTGAATTTTGCTCTCATTTTTCCCACTCTTTTCATCTCATTTATTGAAATGACTCTGTAGCTCAGTGATGGGAAAACAAAAGGAGTGAAAATTCATTTGAGCACTCTCTTTTATTTATGTTAACATTCCATCATACGCTGTTTAACAATTTAGTAAATGTTTATTATGCACAGTGCTGCATTCTCAAGGGAATAAATAAGTTTCTGTCAGCACTTCTTTTATGAAATCCTATTTTGGTTGCGGAGTTTAAAAATTCATAATAAACACTTCCTTCAGGAAGAAGCCAAGAAAGGAAATGCTTTGACACCATTGATAAGTGAGCATGTAACTAAAGAAATAGAAAACAAACACGTGCATAAGTATTCACTGTGTGAACGAGTGGAAAGGAGGAGGAGAGAGGGCAAGAGAGTGAGACTGAAACAGAATTGAGAGAGGAGAGATGATGTGGGATTGCCCTCTGTGTGCTGTGGTTACCACTGAAAAATAAAGGAACCGCTTTGGGCCTATAGCAAAGCTATAGGGGAACAGAGTTAGGCAGGAAAAACTAAGCTGACTCTTGGGAGAAAGGAAGCAGAGTCACAAGAAGCTATGTAGCCCTGCCGGAGACACATGTCAAAACTTTAGCCGGTAAACCACAGCCATGTTGCGACACACAGATGTATAGAAATGGGTTAAATTAGTATGTAAGAGTTAGCCAATAAGAAGCTAGAGCTAGTAGGCCAAGCAGTGATTTAATTAATACAGTTTCTGTGCGATTATTTCAGGGTTAAGCAGCCAGGAACAAAACAAGTGGCCTCCTCCAACAGAGAGAGAATAATTAATTCTCAGAATTCTTGATTTCTTAAATGAAGTAAAATCAGACATTTCTGTAACATTCCTAGCTATGTCACCAGTGATACTCATAAAATAAAAATGGAAAAGTACAAAGGATAGATAACATAATGTCCAATATCCTCCCAGCTTCAATGCTTTATTATTCTATTATATTAAGGAGGGAGAATAGAAAATAAATGTCAAAAGATGAAGAATGGCAATTCCTAATACTCTAGTTATCTTATACATGCTATATCATTTGACTTCCATTAAAGTACATACACACATATGAACACACAAACACATACACTAAGACTTACATATTCTAAATGCATACTGAAAGGAGAGAATTTGGAGGAAATCTAAGGCAGACCTCAATTCTATCTTCCTGCAATTGCTGATTCTTTGTAGTGGTAATGAGAACACTAGTCAACTGCTTATAACTGGCAAACACTTTTTGTTTTAGAAGCTTTGTTCTTAGTTTACTTTGTACAGCTTTACATGGGCAATATATTGTGAAGTACTTAAGGTAAGACGTATTTGAGAGCAAGTGCTCAGTAATTTGCCAAAGACACAATACTCCAGCCAAGTGGCTGAGTACCCACCTAATCCCTCTAACCTCATCTCTCTGAAGAGGGTTGGAACGTGATCCCTTATCAACATAGGTGAGGGACTTGGTCTTCATGATAGGTATACTAGGATTCCAGCAAGGCATAATGCTTCCTTGCAGTATATTCTAATACTAGAACCATGTCTCTCCAGAATGTCAGGTTAGTAATCCCTCCTTTTTCCTCTCTCCAACTAATTGGAGAAATAAAGAGCAAACTCCGATGAGGTTACCGAAAAGTAGATGACTTAACAGTTTAATGATATTACTTAAGACGTGCTCAGAAAAATCATAACAATTCCATCTCATTCCATATACATATGTAACATATGTAAAATCAAAACCAACAGAGCAACACAGAATATAAGGAGGTTGGATCTGCTCTAAGAGCTTTTAGCCCCATTTTAACCCGTTCATTAATTTAGAAAGAAAAGTTATCTTTATATTATTCAGCATTGCATTCAAAAACACGGTATAGCTCTCCATTTATCTAAATATTTTATCTTTGTCAGTAAATTTTTATCAGATTCTCCTTATAGATCCTAACCATTTGTCTGCTAGGGTTGTCTTTAAATAATGTATTTAAATAATGTAGTTTGGTTGTTACTGAGTATAAACAATTTTTCTCCTTCATGAATTCCACTGACTCTCACTTGTTCTAAAAGAAAAGGATTTTTGTCCATTTATTAGCTCATAGTTGACCACTACTTACTTTGTAAGGGGTTAACTGTCATTTCAATATAATATGACAACCAAAAAGGATGTGTCAAAGTTTTCCACACTAGTTTTTATTGCTATTTTTACTAGTTATTTCAGAATGTAGTTTTAATATCTAAGAGGATAACATTCACTTTTGAAGTCTTACTATTATTACATTACATTATTCTGTATAGAATACAAATTACTCACCACTGAGAAGAGCATGGGGATTTCTGAGTCTACTGTAAGAAGAAATCATAAGGATGTCCCATGCGACTTTGAATATCATTCTTTTGGTTCTTTCTAATCTTTTCAGTACACTGCATTGTCAGTTAATTTAAAGTTTCAAAGGTATGGAAGCTCGATAATTCAAAATTTTTAACAAATTCACCTTCACATACGTATTTTAATTGCTAACATAGAAACTGCAATGCCTATTTCAAACTCTTCTCCATATATTTTCTCCTGCCCTTTGTTCACATCCATAAAAGACCACTATGGTCTAGCAACAAAGTAGTCCAGTAAAATAAGAATCAATACAGTAATCCTTTAGACTTGGATGTCTTGTCGTTAGTAATGTATTACATTTCCTTTTATATTATGATATTCTCTCTTAAACTTTTAATTTTGTCCTCTCTTTTAAAATCCAGGTAACAACATACTACCTAGTTTTGTTCATCTTTACACAAAAAATGAGACTAGAACATAAAATTACTTAGCCACAATAAAAGTCAAATATTTTATTAATAAAAATGTGTACACAAGCCTACATTCAAAATATACATCACAATCACACTATGCATTTTACTAACATAATTGTTAATCTTAATGTCAAGAATAAATCTATAATCTACAGAGAAACAATAGAAACATTTCTTTTCAACACTGAATGTTGTATAAAAATCTATACAGCTCTAACAATGTCCTCGACAGAGACTTTTCAGAGGCACAAATGAAACACCAAAGGAACTCAAGTCTTTCCCTCATGTTCTTTTGAGTAAAACACCTGTGGTTTTATCTGCTAAATCTTTGCTCGGGGTGATAGGTGAACAGAGCTTTTCTTTCTTTTGTACTTAAACATCCTCAGAAACGTAAAGGCCAGCTGAACCCTAAAGTTAGGTCAAGTTCAAGGAAAGCCTCTCCTGCCACCCACTCACTCCACCCACTGCCCAGGCACATAATGCCCCACTTTGATTCCTCTCTGACTTTGTTCCCCGACTTTTCAGGATACAGTCCCGCCTCTATGATTTAAGCCATTCTAGGAACTCGTCACCAGCAGACGCTCTCTAGCTGTGTTCCTGCCTTCTCTCAATAATTGCACCCAATAAGAGGTCACGATGAACATATGAGCGGCCAAACGCATGCTGTCGGCCTCTATCTTAAGTACTGAAAGGCCAAAATGCTGCGTTTAGTGGAGAAGTAACTGCCTTGGGAAATATGTGGCATGGTCTCTTTCTACTTTCTTAGCCATGAGGCAGTCTAAAGTACAAATTTTCCTTTCATTTCACATCTGTAGCTAATTCCTTGTATTTGGCAAATGCAGGAGCTGGAGAACCTCGAAAGCATACTGTGATGATGCTACTGTTTCCATGCAGTTTCTCATATTGCTTAACAACAATGTGTTGAAAGGTGGAGCTTCCGAGGCAGGAATGGAGTCAGAGAGCCTTTTCTGTTGCTCTGGTTTATTATCATCATCCTTGTTCCTGTACATGTTACTACCTGGAAATGGTCAGTGTCTGTTTCCACGAGGGGCAAGCCCTGGCCTGTTGGAGATTTAACTGGAAGTTGAAATCAGTAGCAGGAAGCAGAATGTGAAAGGCTTCAGTGAGCTCTAAGAAATAGGGTGATGTTGCCAGTGTAACACATTTCAATTAATGAAGAAGTTTGCACTGTCAATATCATGCTGAGAAATTGTTGTTCAGTACTAAAGAACTGGCTGTGTAATTAAGAGCACTTGCTATTATTGCACTGGATCAGAGTTGACTCCCAGCACCTACATCAAATGCCTCTCAACTTCCTGTATACTCTAGGGGCTCAGACACCATCCCCTCGTCTCTGGAGGCAACTATTTTTCCATGAGCAAATAATATCTCCTCTCTCTCTCTCTCTCTGTCTCTCTCTCTCTCTCTCTCTGTCTCTCTCCTTATCTCTTTTTTAACACACCTATATACTATATATCCAAAAAATAAAAGTAAATGAATATCTAAAAATATCCAAATACCACAGAGAAACCCTGTCTCGAAAAACCAAAAAAAAAAAAAAAAAAATATCCAAATAGCACTTGGGAAACACAGGAAAAAGAATTGTCACAAGTTCCAGGCCAGTCTGGTCTGCATAATTCCAGAGGAACTGAGGCTATAGAGTAAGAGCCCATCTCAAAAAGACAGCAATAACATTATCAACAACAACAAACTAAATTTAAACAAAAAACTAAGAAAATAAATAAATGGAAGGTAACTTCAATTTAGGTCTGGCCAGATGGCTCAAAGAGTACAGGCTGCCACTGCAGACAATTGTGATCACCAAAGGTGAATGTCAAGAATGTACATGGTAGAATCACAGTACTGACTCCTTCAAGATGTCCACAAAGCTACACACACACTAAGAGAGAGAGAGGGGGAGAGAGAGCAGGAGGGAGGGAGAGAGAGAGCGGGAGGGAGGGAGAGAGAGGGAGGGAGGAAGAGAGAGAGGGAAGGAAAGAGAGAGAGAGAGAGAGATGTGTTCTAAATAAATGAATAATGAAAAATAATGTATAGAAAAAAATTGCACAATTTTGGGAATATCTTTAATCATAGGATTCAGGCAGAAGGTTTGACAAATTAGTCCAGACTTCATAGCAAGACCTTGTTACAGAAGAAAAACAAAAGAAAATTAGACAGAATGTAGAAACATATTACACATAAATTATTTATAATCTTAGGGAATTAAAATGAATTACAACATAGCTCACATGAAGGAAGGAGCAGAACCGAATAACATATTTTTTTAAATGGTTAGCAGAGGCTGGGATATATCCTAGTTAATAATTGTCTACCATACCTGCAACACGATTTGAATTTGGATCCCCAGGGCCACCATTAAAGACAGGCACAGCAGTATTCATTTACTCAGTACTTAAGAGGATGGAGACAGGAGGATGCCTATAGCTCGTTTGCTTCTACCCTAGTTAAATCTATGAGTTATAGGATCAGTGAGAAGTTTTAGCTCAAAAACTTAGTTGGAGAACGGTTGATGAAGTTACTAGACATACATGGCAGGCCTCCACGAAAATGTATATGCACATAAACATGTACCCAGGCACTCATACACACAGACACAAGAGCAAGTACATGCAAAACACACAAACAAACACACACAGAGACAGCTACTTAACATTTTCTATTTCAATAATTTTCTTAGTGCTTAAAGTACATTAAGTCATTTAAGCCTCATCAAAGTCATAAGAAGTAAGTAGCATTGTTTTACCTTATAGGACACAAGATGTCAAATAGTTTACACAAAGTTAATTAATGAATCTACTCAACAGAAGAGAAAATGCACAATTGCACACTTTCATTCCTTGACACACCGATAATTATGTATCTTGATTGCTTCTTATAACATTTTAAATTTCTATCTAGGTTCAGTCATATTGTATGTGAAAGCATGCCATATGATTTTCATTACTTAATAACAATATTTAGTCTTTAAAATGTCTAGAACTCTGGGTATTGACGTAGGAAAGTGGTGGAAGTCTGAGTCCACAGCCAAGTGCTTAGTGAGAGACGAGGCACAGAACAAAAAGGAAAGTAAAAGAACTTTGAGACTTTGGGGAGCTAACTGTTCCACTTTCACCTGAACTAAAATTTCTTTGAATGTACTCAATGGAAAAGTCTTCTGGTGCAAACATCTGAACTCTCAGCAGAGACCCGAATCAATGCTAATTTTTTCTATATAGCTAACAACCTAGCGAAGTAACCTTTAATTGCAGCTCTAGGACAGTGACAGAAAAAGATGAGATCACGTGGAAGCCATTAGTCTCAAGCTGCAGGTGGACCTGGGCCAAGATAAGAGGAAACAGATGTTTAAGTTAGTCAGGGAGGAAGACAATTAGCAGCTCTTTGGATTTTCACAGGCTCCTCCCCAAGCTGGCATAACCACTTCCCAGCACGCTCAAGGTCTGGTACCTGGAAGAGCAAACTGAGCTAAGGGGACCTTGGGATTCCATTCACCTGGCTGGAAACAGGGTCACACTGCTGGAGGGAGAAGAGTATATGGCAAGGTCCTCTGGAGAGCACTGCTCCATTTCCCTGGGCCACAGTCTCTGCAAGGAGCACTATTCCTTACATGAAAGGCATCCACTTTCTGTTATTTACATTCTGGCAAAAAAGACTTCACTGACCTTATTTCAAGTCACACCAAGTTCAAAATCTTCACACTTGCATATTAACTAGAGATACTGTACTCTAGAACCTGGGTGTTTACATTGCTGAAATTAGAATTGGGAGCCTTCCCTTATGTCCCTCGCGTTCTTTTTTAATGAAGGTTCAATATACCTGGGTATCATTCCATCAAATTTATACTAGCAAACTAAGATGGTCTCCTTTTTGAGATCACACTCTACACAAAAATGACTTGAGTGTTGAATCAGGTATGGTGCTTACACTTACTAGTTTTAGCCATGTGATTTAAAAGTACTTTCTTCCATCTTCAAATCGTTTACATGTAAACCCTATTAAGAAGACAGGGTATTAGAACAAAAGACCTTGGAAACAAAACAGTAAAATGTGGTTTATGTATTCAAGTCCTAGGCTAAGCGCCTTCACAAACATTAGTATGCTAGAAGGAAACATCTTTCTTGCAAAGGATTGCCACAGCAGTCCCTCTAAACACTGAGTTTCCTCCACCTGGTGTTTTCTTAACCTAAGGACTGTACATGCTTTGCAAAACATTTTATCTGATACCCTCTATGTAAAAGCTTATAACAATAAAATAAAACCATACTTTTTCCTTCTCCTAAATAATTGACTTAGCAAGAACGATACAATCCTCCAGATCTTTAATATGATGAACACCGTTTTCTTATCTGTACATATTGGACAAATATCTTACAATGTATCAAAGTAATATAGACTCAGAGAAACACAGACACAGGAGCCTGCAACAGTAACTTAGTGCTCTATTTTTTGAAAGAGATTTTAGAGGTCACAATCTTTTTCTTGTGTTTATTGTTATAAGAAATTAGTGATGACCTGCAATATTTGTTCACAGTAATGCTTTATGTAAACATATGATGAGCTTGACTGTTCTTGATGATATTACTATTAAATCTTTATGAAGAAAACCACAGCAACATAATCCCTTTGTTTTCTGAATAAAATCTGTCAACATTGTTTTCCAGTTTGTGTCAGTTATGGATTTAAACAAAATAAGCTCTTTCGGAAAGTTTCAGTGATTAAAAAATTAGCATTGTTACCTGCGTTTATTCTACTTTAACAGTTGATTGCAGTATCTTCTTTTTTTTTTAAGGAATACTGCTACAGGTCCTAAGAATACCAATATTGGGTCTTTCCTAAAGATGGTTACTGCCTTATCCTGGCCATCATGTGCTGACACAGCTCACACTTGGAGGGAAGAGTATTGTGTTTGCCTTCAAATTCCTTGTTTTTATTTATTTATTTTTTTTGTCATGAGCAGATGTGAGATGTTCTTCTGTATATGTGGTGCTTTTATTGGTTAATAAATAAAGCTACTTTGACCTATAACAAGGCAGAATATAGCCAGACTGGAAGAGATATAGAGTAGGTGGAGTCCAAGAAATGCCATGTAGTTGCCAAAGAAGACAGATGCTGGAGAGCCTTAACGGTGAAAGATGAGCCTCACAGTGATACATAGATTAATTCAAGATGTAAGAGTTATCTAGAAATATGTATGAGCTAATTGGCCAAGCAGTGATGTAATTAATACAGTTTCTGTGTGATTATTTCCAGTCTGGAAGGCCGAGAAATGAACAGTCTCTGCCTACAATGAGCCTTGGATATGGCATTCTCTTTTCTTCACTCAGTGTCCTAGTATATGAACTTTCTCATAGTTTTAAAGTCCCATGAACCTATGGGCCATGTAGAAGCATACTCTGAGCTTGTATTTTTAATAAGGAAACACAATTTTTAATGTCATTTCTATTCAATTATTGTAGGATACAAAATTATACAAACTCCTTTCACACACATTACAGTTAAGATGTTCATACTAAAAACCAATGAGAAATAAATCAGCATCATAAAAAAGGATGAGAAAAACACTATATAAAATTCAGAGGAATAAAATCACCCTTGACATGTTTTCTACAGCTAACAATAAAGATGGGCAGAAAGGCAGTATGATCCAGCACTGGATTACAGAGATACAAAATGGTTTGCTTCTTATATTCCTGAAGCTAGAGCGGAGAATAGCTGAAAATATACATAGTCATGTGTCAATGCATTTAGGAAATTGACAAAAATAATTTTATATAAAGTTTTTGCTATCATTCTATCTTGCATAGTCCAATGTGACAAAGATCTGGAAGACCAGTTACAAATTAGAATTCTCACATTCTCAAGAATCTCTACACAGACCCAGAAAGACAAATATAGTATGTACTCACTCATGAGTGAATATTAGCTGTAAAGTAAAGGATAACCAGGCTAAAATCTACAACCCCCAAAAAACAAGGTAAAGAAAGGATAACCATACTATATTCTGCAGCCCCAGAGATGCTAGATAACAAGGAGGGCCTAAAGAGGGATGCATGGATTTCCCTGGAAAGAAGTAGAAAAGATCTCCTGGGTAAACCAGGGGTCAGTCGGCGTTGGGAGATGGAGGGACAGGAACTAAAGGGAGATGTTTGGGCAGGTTGGGTACAGGAGGCAGGTTGGAGGCATGATGGAGGGGGAGAGTAAAAAAAAAGACAAGTTTTGATAGGTGGCTCATCTTGGGGTATAGAAGAAGCCTGATGACAGGGGAATACTCAAGAACCCGCAAGGATGACCCCAGGTAAGACTCCTACCAACGGTAGAGAGGGTACCTGAGCTGGCTATCTACTGTAAGCAGATCGGTGACTTCCATAATTGCCATCAGAGATACTCTCTACAGTAGCAGATGGAAGCACAGGCAGAGATTCACATCCAGGCACTGTGATGAGCTCTGAGAATCTTGCTATAGGAATCCAGTTGGGATTATGCCTGCCATGGGGGTCATGATGGGAGAACACACAGAGGCAGCTGACCTGTGCTTGCTGGAGCTCACAGATGCTGGACTAACAGATAATGAGCCTGCATGGGATCAGTCTAGTACCTCTGCATGTGTGTGATCGTTGTGTAGCTTGATATCTTAGTAAGGCTTCTAACAGTGGGGCAGAACCTCTCCCTAGCACTTAACAGGCTTTTGGTAAATCTATTCCCCATGCTAGATTATCTTGCCCTGCCTTGATATAATGGAAGGAGTTCCATCCTGCCTCGACTTGATGTGTCATGCTTTGTGCAAGAAACTGAGAAGCCTGCCCCTTTCTAAATGGAAATGAAGGAGGAGTAGATGGGGAGCGGGTAGATCGGAAAAGGGGAGGCGACTAGAGAAGAAGGAGAGGAAACTGGTTGGTAAGTAAAAATCAATGAAAAAATGATTTTAAGAAATAAGGGTATCTGCCCTTGACCTGGCCTTTAGATATATCCATCCTCTGCTCCTTTGTGCCATCTTTTCCTCCTCACCATAACCTTCCCTCCTGTTTGTTGATGTAGAGACTGTTGGCAGAGACTGTTGTTTCCTTTTCTGGCCACCCAGACCTGAAATAAACACACAGAAACTCTATTAATTAAAACACTGCTTTACCTTGATGCCTGCACAGTCACCCAACTGGGACACCAGTCTTCAGCCTATCGGCCCATAGTATTTGACAGACTTTTCCATGGTGCAGGAGGTTTCAAGGCAGTGAGATGTCTCTGCCAATTCTAGAGTTTTGGAATTTGCTTACAATGTGCTTCCTGTTAAATTAGGTAATATTATATCCTCCTGGAGTCTTTGATGGAGTCAAAGAATAGATAGTTATAATTATAGTTTTCCTTGGTTATGATAAAAGATGAAGTAGATATAAATATTGTCACTATAATTCATATTTGATAACTGTTTTGTTGTATGTAATCTTGCTATGTTAAAGTTAAAACCTTCCTTTTTATTTAGACAGAAAAAGGGAGGTGATGTGGGATTTCCCTCTGTATACCATTGGTTAATAAAGAAGCTGCTTTGGGCCTCTAATAGGGCAGAATAGAGCAAGGTGGGAATTCCAATCAGAGATATAGGAGCACGGTAGGCAGAGTCAGACAGATGCCATGTAGCCGCCAGCGGAGACAAACATGGGAACTTTGCTGTTAGCCACAGCCACGTGGCAAAACACAGATTAATAGAAAGGGGTTCATTTAAGATATAAGAGTTAGCTAAAAATAGGTATAAACCAATAGGCCAAAAAGTATTGTAATTAATATAGTTTTTGAGTGATTATTTCGGGTCTGGGCAGCCAGGAAACGATTGAGTGGTCACTGCCAAAAAGAGACTGTAGATTCTCTGAGTTGTTTCAGTGAAAGCAACAGCTGTAATTAAAAATTCAGGATAGACAATAATAAATATCTGAAAAAGCATGGGATAAAACCAGACTCGCTGAACATAGCGGACAATGAGGGCTGCTGAGAAGCCAAGAACAATGGCACTGGGTTTTGATCCTACTGCACGTACTGGCTTTGTGGGAGCCTAGGCTGTTTAGATGCTCACCTTACTAGACCTGGAAGGAGGTGGGAGGTCTTTGGACTTCCCACAGGGCAGGGAACCCTGACTGCTCTTCGGGCTGCTGAGGGAGGGGGAGTTGATTGGAGGAGGCAGAAATCTTTAATAAATAAATAAATAAATAAAAATAAATAAATACATTCCAAGTATGAAGAAATAATTGTTAAAAAAAGAAAATAATAACTTTGGGTAGAAGAAAGTATACAGGCTTGGTTGCAGAGTAGTAGATTGCCAAGTTAAGCTAAAGCTTCAAATTGAGAAAAATATTAGTGCTATGCCTATAAAAATAAGCCTACATCATAAAGTCAAGAGGCTAGAGGGTTTGAAATTCAGTTGGTAGGCAAAGAAGATGGATTGAAGGTTATTGAATAGAGGTGACACAATCAAAGCCGTGCTTTAGGAAGATTAATTTGGCAGCTGAATCAGAAGGAGTAGATTAGAAGCAAGGTTGGAGGCAGGAGGAAGAGTTATCACAGTAGTTTAGGTAAGCAGTAATAAGGCTGTTAACTATGGGTGGGTAATGTACCAGAGGAGAAGGAAGCAGCAGGCCCTGATGAATCACTGGTGAAAGGGGAAGAAAAGAAATAGATCACAGAACACTAAGAGGTGTTGAGTCTCTATGTCCAAAATGAATATTGGAGAGAAGAGGAAGGATGAAGAGGAAGGATGTCAGGAGAGGGGGGGGGAGCAGCAGGAGTCTGCTTTCTCAATAATATGAAAACACCACTACCAAAGTAAAACCTACTTAGTACCTAACCATGAAGGTCTGGGTCAAGGGGAAACCAAGTTTAATCTTGTTCTAAATTAGTATTACAAGTCACTTTTTATACAATTCAGGATTTGAAAGTCTTTTTTTTTTTTTTTGGTTCTTAGGTTAGTTCTTTTATTTCATAGGTGACTAAAAACACATGTGTGTTCTAAAAACATGGTTATTTACATATATTGATTCACTTTGGCAAGTTCTTCCTTATTATCAACATGCAGTGGTCTGCTTTGTTTGGATTTTGTGATGAAAACACTTCAAGTTTCTTCCTGGAATAGATCATTTTCCTGTAGCTCAATATTTAGTTTTTGGAGTTTTGACTTTGTCCAGATTTAGACTTTGTTCTCTTGTCTAACTTGATGTTTGCACGCTGTGAATTAACCTTGGAGTAATATATGCCTGATATCTATTACAATATTCTTTTTGCTGTTCGGTCACATAATTATTAACTCCTGCTGGCTACTAGTATACACACACACACACACACACACTACAATCACATGCAGAATTTTTTAATCCCTGCTATATGGCACATGCAGAATTTTTAAGCTCAAGCAAAAATACGGGAAAACTAGTCGAGCTAATGTTTTTCTTCCTCTGACCTTGTCAACAGCATGCCCTAATAACTTCTTTTTATGTAACCCTGCTATACCCCAATATTCCCATAGTAAAATCTTAGATTGTTGCCATGCATACGAGGACTGAGGTTGGGGGTGGGGCTAAACTTGCTGACATCAAATTTCAGAATGTCCTTGTCTCATCTTATATATAATTGCATAAACTCAACAGTGACTATTAATAGTCAAATTACCAGAGGGACAGACTTGGATGCTTCTAATGCCATGTAACTTCCTTTGAAAAGTGAAAAAAACTATTAAAATCAAATCTTTAGAGAGTAAGAAATAAAAAAAAAAAACAAGAACCAGAGAACAGTATTAGTACTGTGAGAATCTACTTAGCCTGAGCAAAAATTATGGGATAAAATTATTTGTCATTCATGATCCCAGAAGCTAACTGGCAAAAATGTTTTCAGAAATTGCTAATTATTTCTTTCAACATTTCTTGGATCCACTTACTATATATAAATTTCATGAATATTTTTTTGTGTCAAATTATATAAAACTGTAAACTTTATCACTTATATTTACTAATCAAGGAGAAAATAAGAATTTAGAATCGCAGGTACCGAACTGAAATTTGTGAGTTTTGTTAACTAAGCATAACTTTGTAAAAATTCTACTAAGTTTATCATTACTCATCAAGATCTTAGTTCACTCGTGTTCTCAAACTGAGAACTATTGCTTAAATTACGATTCAGAGAGATGACTTAAAATGTCCAGCTGCCATAGGCCACTAAACCTCATTTGAACCAGAAGATCCAGGATTTGCAACTCAGATTGTTTAAAATAAAATAAAGAAGGGAATGAGAGTCCTGAGTTATATATTGAAATGGGCAGAGAAGAAAAGAAGGAGAAAGAGGAAAATAGCAGCTTTGAGTTGCAATGGCAGTAGAAAGGGATTAGTGAATGAAACAGATCATGATAGTGAGTGAGATCTTAGTCAAATACACAGAGTGGATCACGCTTGTTAGTTCAGCTATTGAATATCTCAAGCCAAAAGGACGTTGAGGCAGCAGAGGCTAGTTATGTGGCCACATCAAATAGCCTTCTTTCAGGGGAGTGGATAGAGGAGAGATTACAACAAACCAAGCTGTGGAAAAACTAAAATCACACTGGACAGGTAGCAGAACAAACCAGAAGTCCCCACCGCCCTCTCCCACCAAAAAACCCTACCACTTCAAGAGACAAGCCATCAACTTCCTAAAAAGATAATTCTTCAGGAAGGTACTCATAAAAAGACTTAGAAACAAGAAAAGAGAATAATAAGCAGTAACGACCTCAAGCATTATAAATTAAAATAAAATAAATTAAAAGAATCTCAGGTTTAGTGCCATGGAACATAGAAATACAATAGGCCTCAGGCACAGCACAGCCAGGTTTCCTATTAATTTAAAATGGGTAGAAATGAGAAAGAAAATTCACATCAGAAGACTCATGAAATAAAAATGTCCATTCTGAACAAAGTCAACACAAGTTTACTGTGGGGGTTTAAAGCCTGTGCCACCTCATGTCAGTGGGGCGCCACCTTAACGTTACCTGTTGCGTATGCCTTTTGCAAGTTTGATCCTTAGCTATGAATTCCTCCTCCTAGTTGCACAAAGGCAGAATGCAATGTCCTTTTGAAGTCACTTTTTCTGGGTGAATATTTTAAAGCTAGCTCTGTGCTATGTGGAATGTATAAGCTGGGCATTTGTGCCAGATCGTGGGAAAGCTTTAGCAATCACATCACATCCATAAGAAGTACTATTAATGTCAATGGAACGGCAGCGAGCCTGATGATCCACAAGCATCTGCTAAAGCTGCTGGAGCAGAATAGACAATGGAGAAGGAAGAAAAATGCAGGTTGAAAAATCAGCATGAAGCCAGAAAGCCTGGAAATATTACAGCACTTTGCTTTTGGACTTACATGTCAATGACCTATAGAACAAAAGCACTGCAATTATCAACACCATACTAAGACTTCTAAAATTAGCATTTTAGTTAAATTTGCTATTTACTTGAGTTTTTCCTGTATGTTTTGATATTTTTGTTTGTTAGTTTCTGATATACTTGAAGAAGGAAATAAAACTGTAAAATTTATATGGTATACCATAAATAAGCAGAAAGATTTTAGTCTAATCTACAATGATTAAAAATAGTAATTGCTAGGTTAAATAAATATTACAAATGCATTAATACTAATGTCTTTATTCAGATGACTTGAAGAAATAACATAGCTTTTAAAGCTAAATTTATACCAGACTAATGACAAACATGCTTGCATGTACAGATTTGTAATATCTTCATCAATACTAAATGCTCTTGTTGTAAAAATGGTATACACAAATTGAAGAAAAAGATTTGATTGTATATAACTTTAGAAATAAGGATAATGAACAAATTAAAATCTTATAGGAATTATTCAATATAATTAGGAAAGCAACTGTTCAAGTGTTATTAAAAACAAAAAGGTAAAAATATATAAAGAATTAATTTTCAAAAGAACTATATTAATAGCTATATGAACATTTAACATATTCTTTACTCTGTTAAATGAACTGAGTATTTCTATGCCACTTCCAAAGTCTGAGTCCTAACTCCCAACATTTTGGCATTTGAAGATGGAGAATCCAGAAAACAATTACATTTAGTTTACATCCTAATGTTGGGCCCTTATAGTAGACAACATTAGCATTTTTATAAAAGAAGATACCATGGAGCTTGCTTGTTCTCTCCACACACACATGTACTAGACCCTTTGGCCATATAATTTTCAGAAGAAATAAGTTTGTCATGCAAGCCAGATAGGAAGCCCTGGTTATAAATTTAGCTGGCCACCAACTGATCACACTTTTCCAGCCCTTCAACCAACATAGTAACAGCAAATTGAAAGTCATAATTAATATAGAACAAAAATTTCAAATTATGACAAATCTCTTAGCACACATACAAAAACATGTTACTCTAGTTGATAATCATCATCAAATAAGGTATGACATGATAAATCAATATTTGAAATAGCAAATGGCCTTTTAGATAGAGAATAACAGAAAAATATAGAAGAAATTAAAGAGGTCACAATGAGGCAATAGAAATCAAACACATGCCCAAATACACTGTCAGAGATGCAAAAGAAAAAATGATAGAGACATTAGCCCATGGCAATGGTGATAGCAGATGAAGAGAAATGGACACAGACACATTGAAATACCAGGGAAGGGCAAAATGTGAGCTGGAAAAAGATCAAAGAATCGAATGAGACTGAATGCTAAGGAATAAAGAACAAATGAGACATCATTTGTGGTCTTGTTCTTTGTTTATGTTTTGTATTTTCTGAGACAGGATCTCATTATGTCACCATGGCTGACTTGGAATTGGCTATGTAGACCATGCCGGCCTCCCAGCCACATGCCTCTGCCTATTCACTGCTAATTAAAGATGTAAACCAGTGCCATGCAAAGTCCTCGGCAATTGTAAATATTTAAATAATTTTGCAATACTTTTATTTCTCAGGATTGAAAGATGGACTGAAAAACTATTAAATCAATTTATTATTTTGTAGACATAACTGATCCAGATTTAATAATCTGTGCTAGTGAACATCTGGGTGGAAAGTGAAAATGAGTGTCTTAGTTAGGGTTTTATTGTTGTGATGAGACTATGGCAACTCTTATAAAGGAAAACAAATTTAATTGGGGCTGAATTACAGTTTAGAGGTTTAGTACATAATTGTCATTGTGGGAAGCATAGCAACATACAGGCAGGAAAAGTAGCTGAGAGTTCTACATCCGAACTGCTAGGTTGCAGGAAGAGAGAAAGTTTTGAAAACCCCCAAACCCACAGCCAGTGACAGATTTCCTTCAAAATCACATCTACTCCAACAAGGCCACAACTCCCAATAATACCAAAACCTATGAGACTATGGGTGTCATTTTTTTTTCAAATCACCACAACAAACATCTTTAAAATCTACCTTCAGAAGAAAAGAAAGCTATACATTTCATTATAAACATACAAGTAAAACATTCTTTAAAAAGAAAACTTGGCCAGGCAGTTAATCTCAACACTCAGGAGGTAGAGGTAGGGAGATTTCTGTGAGTTCAGAGCAGTGTGGTCTACAGAGGAAGTTCTACAACAACTTCCAAAAACTACAGAGAATCCTGTCTCAGAAAAAAAGAAATGAAAGAAGGAAGGAAGGAAGAAAGGAAGGAAGGAAGGAAGGAAGGAAGGAAGGAAGGAAGGAAGGAAGGAAGGAAGGAAGGAAGGAAGGAAGCTACTTGGGGGCTGGAAAAATCAAATAAGGAAAATCTGATGGTCTGAATTCTGTCCCAGGAACCCAGATGATAAAAGGGATCTGGATGTTGTCCTCTGACCACACATGACCTCCCTTGAAAAATAAATACATAAATTAGAAGAAATACTAAAGAAATGGGCACAGGTAGTGTTACAAAGAGGTTTTACTGACTTACAAATATCAGTTTATTCATATGTCTAATAATAAATTCAGAATAGAAACAGTGTTCACTTGTATACATGTACTACTATCTACAAACACACATGTACTCCCACATATGAACACAAGTTCACCCAAGGATGCACAACACCAGACAACACATGTGAAAGAAATAAAAAAAAACCATGACATTAAATTTAAATAACACACAATTTTCTTTGGTTTTAAAAAATATGAACTAAATGCAATATACACAAAGTGAATTTTTAACGTAAAACAAAGAGAAACTTGAATTGACTATCCAAGCGGCAAACGTGCATGTTAGCCATCAAGCCTGTCATGAGGGGCCTTACAGAACTACTCTGAATATGTCTGTACTGTTACTCTTCCATTCTTGTAGGGAAGAAGAATATAGTTTTAAAAAGAAACAGATATTAATTAACTTCCGTACAATGTGTGTATGCATTTTATCTATTAAAAACAGAGTTTCATTTCAATATCTAGATATCCCTTTACTTAAAAAAATAATATATTTGCAGAAATATTAACATACTCTGCTTGGCAATAAAGGTGAACAGGAAATTTAAGCAGGGAATACAGAGGACAACCAGATAACCTTTAAGGTCTCTTTCAAGGCTCGAAGTTTATGATTTCAAATCATATGAGTTGGCAGCTGAGATGCAGATCTGGAATCAGAGTCGTCTGCTAGCCCCTGACAACACGCATACGCTGAATTTCAGGTGCATATTCCTCATGACTAAATTTAATTGAGAATGAGGCCTGGGGCTCGGTGATTGGACGCTCATCTAGAATGAGACGGTGAGTCTCGAATTTAAAATTAAGAAAACTCTTTTAAAATAAGTGGATTCATCCAGTGTAGATAATACACAACTAATAAATGCAAAGGATTTTTAAAATACAGTATCATCACCATCATCACAGCTGTCCAGAAAAGGACCTCAATCTTTTTCTCCACCCTTTTGTGGTTTTTTTTTTCCCCACTAGGATAGACTATGTCCAACATTCTCAGAAAATGATTATTTGAAGCCAATGGCTTCTATAAACAGGCCACTGACTTTTTTAAAAAAGTAATGGTACATTTATTTTAGCATCTATATTTTCTGGTTTGATTTTTATAGCTTTTAGTCTGGATACAATTTCAAATTTGCATAAACTTTACAGCATGATGCAAAGAAGTCCCCTATCGAAATGTCACATTCAGCATCTTATATATTTCAGTTCTCTTTCTTTTATAATACTTAATATATAATAAATCAAAATATACACATGTACAGACTCAGAAATGCACACACCTAAGTGGGTCAGTTGAGAGTCATTGGAATGATCCTGTTTCTTTAGTCCTAAAAAGTGGTTTATGTTTTCTATACACAATGTTCATACACAGCCACAATACAATTGTCAAGATCCGAAAGAATTATTGTTTAAATCAAAGATGGAATTAAAATTTTTCAGTGCAACAATAATGTACTCTTTATTTTTTTCTGACCTGTCTCAATTCAGGTCATAAATTGCATTTAGTGTTCTCTCTCTCTCTCTCTCTCTCTCTCTCTCTCTCTCTCTCTCTCTCTTTCTCATTGTGTGTGTGTCTGTTTGTCTCTGTGTGTCTGTGTGTCTGTCTCTCTGTGTGTCTGTCTCTGTCTCTCTGTCTCTGTCTATCTCTTATATTGGGGGGATGCTGGGAGAGTTGACTAATAATAACTGCAGATGACCTGAGTTTGGTTGCAAGAGCCTATATCAGATGGCTCACATTGCCTGTGACTTCAGATATAGGAGATTTGGTACATCTACACAAACAAATATATACAGACATACACATAAAAATTTTTAAAAATAATAGTAAGAAATTAGAATCCCCTGACCTTTCTTCAACTATCTTTAAAGAATTCAAACCAGTGATTTTATAATGTATCCTTAAAAATATATTTGCATGTTGTCTGTTGATGTTTAGATTTAGGACCTGTCATCTAGATAGGTGGATAAAGTTGTCTTTTGTAACATTGGTAATGCTAACTTTGTCTCTTTGCTAACAGTACTCCCCATAGTTTTCCTTTTGAAGTTAACAAGTAATTTAGGTATAAGGCATAATTTGAGATTATTGGAAATGTATTGTTTGCAAAATTTTATCTACTAACCATACTATTCATGGACTCCTTGGCACCTCTTTTCTAGTTGGCTTCCTATGTTGAAGCATGGGCTTCCCTTCATCCTTTCTTTTCTACTGGTTTACCAATTTAGTTACTAAGCCAGTATATGCTCTTGAACTCTTATTTTATTCACTATTTCATCACAATTTTATTGCCTTAGAATTTGATTCTTGAATTTATACTCATAATTGATACTTCTATTAATATTCCCTATTATGTATTCAGTGCTGTCATTCACTAAAATTCAAGTTGAAATCCTAACACGAATATGATTGACATTAAGAGGTAGGGTATTTGTCGTGACTGGGGGACGAAAGGAACCTTGATGAATGGAATTGATATCTTTATTTAAAAAGAGCCTGAAGAAAAATGAATTACTTTTGCCACATGATAATATGACAGGAAGACAATTATTTGTAACCAGACATTGGTTCTTGAAGGGCAGACCTGTAAAGCATAAATAACTTCCACTTACTCCTCTTCTGTGTGGTGTTGCTGCAATGCTCTAGGCTACAGAAAACACTACCATTACTATTTTCTTTTGTTTGTTTGATGCTGGGTTACTCTGTATCTGGTTAGTGAGAGTCTTTTGATTGAGTGCAGTGCTTTTTCACAATATCACACTGTAGCTCAAATAATAACTCAGAGAAAGATATTGGGGTTCGAGCTAAAGGTTAAACAAGCAAAATATTCAAGCCAGTAGAGAAGTCTTTCCTCTAGCAAGGCTGGGTGAACACAGACTGAGCCCTGAGCCTCTGTCCCCTCCCATCTTATAATGCTCCATAGTGCTGGGATTCACAACATGTGACTCACTCGTACCTAGAATAAAGGTGTGTGACACCACTGCCTAGCCTCTAGTGGGTTTAGTTTTACCCTCTGATCTTTATGCAAGATTTAATTATTAAAACATAAATAAAATATTACAATATTTCCCCTTTTGTCTAAAATGAAAAAAGTAGACTTTAACAAATATAAGAAAAACCATACATAAGTACAATAACTATATATAATATATGCAATATATGCAGCAATAAATACATACTAGTTCATATTTATTTAACAAATTCAGAGAAAATACTCCATATCTATCCTGTCTTGGTGAGTCAAAAGTCTTGTGTCTAATTTACTTTCTACCTTATCTTGCTTTCTGCATCTGGTAAACAACAAAAACTATGACTATAACTATCTAGTCTTCACTTCCCTCAGAGACTCAAGAAGGAAATCATGTTAGCTGAGTAAGCAGGAAGTACAAGCAAATGACTTCCCAAAAAATGTGAGAAATGACAGAAACAGCTGGCTTCCTAGACAGTCATGTTAAGTCCCTCTGCAGCATTGGGGTATCTATCATCAGACTACAGGCCTATCATATTACATGGAATTTTCTGTGAAGCAGAATATTCTGAAGGGCTGTCCATCCTTCTCTTGACAATGTTTGACAGTCACTTTCTTTTGTGTTCTGTTTGTCCAATTAGGACACCATACTGTCTTTTAAATAATTCCTTCCTTTAAGAATTCCCAATTTTCATACCAAATGATGTTGATGAAGACATGAGACTTTTTCTGCTGCGTAGAACAGTAAAAGCCTGACGTGTGTGTGTGTGTGTGTGTGTGTGTGTGTGTGTACACAGAGAGAGAGAGAGGCGGGGGAGAAGGAGGGAGGGAGGAAGGGAGGGAAACTACTGTCTGAAAATGTAACACACATGGGGATTGTTCAGGGGAGGGGGGAACATGTGAGGCAGGGGGCTGCCTGAAGACAGAACCAGTAAGTCTAGGGCTGGTGAATCCTTTGGCATTTGTAGCTCAGGTGTTTCTGGAGTTTGGGTTGCAGGTGGAAACTGTTTCAAGGAGGCTACCAAAGGAAAATTCCCAAACTTGCTCAGAGGCTTGGGGAGAAAAGAAAAGAAATTCTAGCTAGATGGGACTGGAGCCGCATGTGCAGCTTTGGCCCATGCCAGTAGTTATAAAGGCACAGGCAAACAGCTTTTTGGGGGGAATTCATACTCCAAACATTGGGCATCAGTTGTAGCATGAATAATAAAAACCCAGAGACAGATATTAGGGTTCAAACTAAAGATCAGAAAAGCAAAACAGCCAAGACACTAGAGAAATCTTACCTCTACCAAGGCTGGGTGACTGCAGACTGAGCCCTGAGCAGAACTCTGTCTCCTCCAGTTTTCTATTCCCCTTTACTGCTGGGATTAAAGGATATGACTCCCTAGTACTGGGATTAAAGGTGTGACACCACTGCCTAGCCTCTAGTGGCTTTTACCCTCTGATCTTCAGGCAAGCTTTATTCACTAAAACATAAAGAAAATATCACTATATTACATTTCTTTCTAATGCAAAATAAAGTTACACAATGAGTTTGAAGATTTTCTTTTTCAACCTTGAGTCAGTCTTTTTAGCAGGGAGCCCCAAGTGTTTTTTAATTAGTGAGTACCATTTGGAAACCCAGATGTGAACATTGGGTGAACTTTTTGTTACTGAAGGGTCCCTGATTCTAGGTGATCTCAGCAGAAAATGATAATATATACTAATATGTATGCATTCATATTTATTTACGTACATAATCTAAGCTAACAAATATGTGGAAACATCTAGTTGATCTTGTGTAATTGAGCTACGTTCCCCCTTTGCATTCTATTCTCCTTCTGTTTTTCTTTCATTTTGTTGCCATCACTGAGAAATTTGATTTCTAGCTGTTCTAAAATCCACATTCATTGCATTTAAGTCTAGCACACACAGAGATAATAGCTCTTTATTACTAACTTATAACATTGTGAAACAACATATATAGTAACCATATTTCAAAATTTATTCACTACTCTTTTGAAATAATAAAAAATGATTTACTGCTCAGTGAATTTTGATAAATTTTTACTGCTAAGAAACTACCTTTTTGTTCAGTTTTATTTCCGCTGCTATGCTAAAGCATCATGAAGAAAGAAATTTAGGACAGCATATGCTTATTTGGCTTACAATTACAGGTTATATTTCATCATGGAGGAGAATTTAAGCATCATATCCTTCATGCCACATCATATCTGTATTCAGGATCAGAGAAAAGTGAATTTATTTGTGCTTAGTTGCTTGCTCTAGGTACTACTTTTCTTTCTTGTCCTATTGATGACCTCTTGCAAGGAGAGTGATTTCACCACAGTGTGCTTGGTCTTTGAATATAAATGATCAAATAAGACAGTCCTGCAAAGGCATGTCCATTGGTCAGCCTAATCAGATAAATCCTCATTAAGATATTCTTCTTAGGAGATTTTTGGTTTTGTGAAGTTGACACAAAACTAATTTAATATGTATGTCCTAGTAAATATAAAGCCCACTACTCCATGAAATTTGTCATAGTACTTAAGTAATGCCCTTAAAAACAAGTTTTATCTTCCATAAAAATGTATACAAATGTAATCATATATTATATATATAAATAAATTTTTGATCATCATTCTACCTGTGAGAACCACATACATTATTGGACTTATTCAATACCTTTAGAACATCTTATCCGGGGTATTAATTCACTTGATGAATATGACATACCATCTCTTTTTTTTATTCATTTAATATTAGGATTATTTGACTCATAAATTTCTTCCCTGAACCATCCTTATAGAATTTTTGTGTTTACTATTTCTGTTAAATAAACACATTTCTTCTATATTGTGACATTTTATTTCAATAAATATATATTGATAAATATACATATATTTATTTACAAATAGTGTTTTGATAGTTCAGCAGTAAAACAAGTCCCAAGATTTGTGGGAGAAATTTCACTAAGATCACAACACTCAGGATATGAATCAGTGAAACAAAAATAATATTTTTTGAAACAATTTTATATGCACAGTATTTTAAGAATACAAATTTTATACATATATATATATATATATCACAATTTATTGTTCAAATGATGAAGCTGGCTTGATACCAAATAGTTGGCATAAAAATTGCAACTTGTGAATTATTTTGAAAAGACAGAATTTCAATCCAATAATCAGAAGGAAAACTGTGCCTACATATGGATTGTGTCAACAAAAATATCCTAGTGGTTCATGAAATAGCCCATAGATTCTTGAGAAGTAGCTATGTCCATTCACATATTTCTACATAACACAACACAAAGTTTTCTGTTTTCTATAATGACTTAATTATTCTCCTGAACTTAGTTTTTTTTTGCCACCATTGAACATAAACAAGCAAAAAAAAATTTCTTGATGGCAAAATGACTTCATTATATCAATTTCTATTTTTAAGACAAATGTTATAGTCAAGTCAACTCCATCAGGAAATGAACTTGCTGGTATAAGATGAATATCTTCTAATGTATATATTACATATATATGAATTATGACAAATACTATACATATATTTTCTAAACATAAACATTTGTAAAAATTTAAGTCAATATCTGACAATGCCAGCAATGAAAACAGCACACGAATGGTTACAGAAAGACTTTCTCACCAAATAATCAATGTCAACTTGTTACTGGACTGAAAAAAAATGAATAGAAAGAAATAGTGATCACTTAGAAACCTATTACCAGTCTGATAATGTTGCAACAATCCACCATTAAAATCAAATACTAACATTACACTGTAGCCTAAACAAAATCATGCACTTCTCTCATCTCTACTTTTATTTGTATCAACCAATGAGGTTACATGAACTCGTTCCAAAAACTGGGAACTTGCGGGTGAGGTGGCATGGAGCTAAGGGGAAATGGGGTGAGAAACGTGAGAAGGGGAGGATGGGAGGAGCTTGGGGGAATGGGATGGTTGGGATATAGGAAGGGTGGATACGGGAGCAGAGAAATATATATCCTAATTAAGGGAGCCATCTTAGGGTTGGCAAGAGACTTGACTCTAGAGGGGCTCGCAGGTGTCCAGGGAGATGTCCCCAGCTGGTACCTTGGGCAACTGAGGAGAGGGAACCTGAAATGACCCTATCCTATACTGATGAATATCTTACATATCACCTTAGAACCTTCATCTGGCGATGGATCAAGATAGAGACAGAGACCCAATTTGGACCAACAGACTGAGCTCTTAAGGTCCAAATGAGGAGCAGAAGGAGGGAGAACATGAGCAAGGAAGTCAGGACCACGAGGGGTGCACCCACCCACTGTGACAGTGGAACTGATTTATTGGGAGTCCACCAAGGCCAGCTGGACTGGGATTGAATAAGCATGGGATGAAAACGGACTCTCTGAACATGGCGGACAATGAAGACTGATGAGAAGCCAAGGACAATGGCACTAGGTTTCGATCCTAATACAAGAACTGGCTTTGTGGGAGCCTAGCCTGTTTGGATGCTCACCTTCCTGGACCTAGATAGAAGTGGGAGGACCTTGGACTTCCTGCAGGGCAGGGAATTTGGACTGCTCTTCAGTACCTAAAGGGAGGGGGAATGGAGTAGGGGGAGGGGGAGAGGAGTGGGGAGAGGGGGAGGGGAGTGGGGGAGGGGGTGATGTGTGGGAGGAGGGGGAGGGAAATGGGAAACGGAGAGGAGGCAGTGATTTTAATTAAAAAAGAATAAAATAAAGAAAAAAAAGAAAAATAAATAAATCCATGTAGGCAAACATACATACAATAAAATGAAACAAAAAAAGCAAAAAACCTAACCCCCCCAAAAAAATTCCCTTGCAAATTTAAAAATAGGCTTTGAAAATCACTTTAAAATTTTCTACCCTCAGATCTTTTTTTTATCTAAGTTTGCCCCTAACGCAGCAAATTTAGAATTTTAAAGGATCTGAAAATTCAAACACCTGGTTGGTGATGATGTTCCAAACATTAGTCCCATTCATCTAGTTTTTTTAATTAATTAATTTATTTATTTATTAAAGATTTCTGCCTTCTCCCCGCCACTGCCTCCCATTTCCCTCCCCCTCCCCCATCAAGTCCCCCTCCCTCGTCAGCTCGAAGAGCAATCAGGGTTCCCTGCCCTGTGGGAAGTCCAAGGACCCCCGCCTCCATCCAGGTCTAGTAAGGTGAGCATCCAAACTGCCTAGGCTCCCACAAACCCAGTACGTGCAGTAGGATCAAAAACCCATTGCCATTGTTCTTCAGTTCTCAGTAGTCCTCATTGTCCACTATGTTCAGCGAGTCCGGTTTTATCCCATGCTTTTTCAGACACAGGCCAGCTGGCCTTGGTGAGTTCCCAATAGAATATCCCCATTGTCTCAGTGTGTGCATGCACCCCCCTCGCGGTCCTGAGTTCCTTGCTCGTGCTCTCTCTCCTTCTGCTCCTGATTTGGACCTTGAGATTTCTGTCCGGTGCTCCAATGTGGGTCTCTGCCTCTGTCTCCTTTCATAGACTGATGAAGGTTAATATTCAGGAGGATGCCTGTATGTTTTTCTTTGGGTTCACCTTCTTATTTAGTTTCTCTAGGATCACGAATTATAGGCTCAATGTCCTTTATTTATGGCTAGAAACCAAATATGAGTGAGTACATCCCATGTTCCTCTTTTTGGGTCTGGCTTACCTCACTCAGGATCGTGTTTTCTATTTCCGTCCATTTGCATGCAAAATTCAAGAAGTCATTGTTTTTTACTGCTGAGTAGTACTCTAATATGTATATATTCCATATTTTCTTCATCCATTCTTCCATTGAAGGGCATCTAGGTTGTTTCCAGGTTCTGGCTATTACAAACAATGCTGCTATGAACATAGTTGAGCATATACTTTTGTTGTATGATAGGGCATCTCTTGGGTATATTCCCAAGAGTGGTATTGCTGGGTCCAGGGGTAGGTTGATCCCAAATTTCCTGAGAAACTGCCACACTGATTTCCAAAGTGGTTGCACAAGTTTGCATTCCCACCAGCAGTGGATGAGCGTACCTTTCTCCACAACCTCTCCAGCAGAGGCTATCTTTGGTGTTTTTTATTTTAGCCATTCTGACAGGTGTAAGATGGTATCTTAAAGTTGTCTTGATTTGCATTTCCCTGATCGCTAAGGAAGTTGAGCATGACCTTAAGTGTCTTTTGGCCATTTGAACTTCTTCTGTTGAGAATTCTCTGTTCAGCCCAGTGCACCAAAATATTTTTACCGCTTTCTATAGAAATTACTAAATTGCATAGTGCAGTGTTTTCAACTCACCTTTATATCTGTTGGAGTTTTTCCTCATGATCTCTAACTTTTGATCAAACTTTTGCTCTTTAACATATATATGTAGATACATAGATATATACACAAACATACATACACTATGAGATATATATGTGTGTATGTGTACATGTTTGTGTATGTATATAAAAATTCTCATCAGTGGGGCTGGAGAGATGGCTCAGAGGTTAAGAGCAGTGCCTGCTCTTCCAAAGGTCCTGAGTTCAATTCCCAGCAACCACATGGTGGCTCACAACCATCTGTAAAGAGGTCTGGTGCCCTCTTCTGGCCTGCAGATATGCATACAGACAGAATATTGTATACATAATAAATAAATATAAAAAAAATCTCATCAGTTACTTATATCATTATCCTAATGATAAGAGATATGGATAGGGTATGGGTAATACAATTGTGAATTTCATAGCTCTTGTTCTCTCTCCAAAGTCTTCAGGTTGGATACCCAATGCTACTAAAGTACACTATTATGAATGAATCTTGACCTTTGCACAGATCTACAAGTCAATTATCTAATACATTAATGGGGAAAACAGCCACTAGCAGTTATTATGAGGAAACCATGTTATAGAGTGCTATATAGGAATTACAAGATGGAGAAGATGATACTTTCTTTTGGTTGATTCATTCAAAACTAACATGATTTTTTTTGCAATTAATCTCTTTAATTGATCTGCTCTTTGGTAAATGCACCATTAATGCCATTCTTATTTTTTTCTGAGCTCCTTTTTTAACAATACAGATAAAAAATGCACTGTGATTTTTCAGTTAATTCCTTTAATTAGGTTCAGTCAAGGAAGTCTGGAGGCCTGGGGATCTATTCTGTGAATAAGGAGCTTGTTGTCAAGCATGAGGACCAGGTTAACTTTGGGTTTTTACATGCATGTTCATGTGCACCCAAACATACACAAGCATGCATACACATGAATCACATCAAACACACACATGAATAACAAAATAAAAATTGAAAAGGAATTTTATCAAAATGTAAAGCTGAATTATGTGTATTTTTACATGATAATAATTTTAAATGTCAATACCCTGTAAAGAGATGATTTTGAACAAATGTGTGTATTCGGAGAAGTTTTATTACTTGAGATTACCTTCACACTGAAATATGACTAGTACTAAGTCATTTGCATAAAATGATTCCCTGGGAATTCTTTGTAAATCTTCTGTGTTGTGTATTAGAAACACTCCTATCGCAATCCATACTTGCTATTGAACTGTAAGAATTTGAAACTTTCTTCTGGAGATTCAACTGTCCCTCATATATGTATGTCATTCCAGTGGTTTACTGACCTTGTCATGAAGCTCTAATTTCAAGGTAATATAAACAAAACTCAATTCATGAGTGTGGTGAGGCTAGGATAGGTCCTTTGCTTAGATTGGTGCCAAGGTTTGGAGGAAGAGAAGGAAGGCAGAGGACAGAGAGACATGGGCTTGAGGAGCTCTGTTTACTCTGTAGTTTTATTTAAACATCCCTAGTATCTAGGTACCTTACATTCTCATAGTCTCAGGGTCAATTGCCCCCTTTCAGGCTCTATTACTGTACTTGCTTATGTCAGTGATGTTAATAATGGACTTCTTTGTTGAGCTGAGTGTTTTATGTATTGTCTGAGATATTCAGCATTAAAATATGCTTGGTTCTATTTAAAACAATATGAATAGTAATTGATATCAATTTTGACCTGAGTGACTCAAATTCATTTAGGTATCTAAATATAGGAAAATTTTATAATTGTATGTTATCAACAGAACAAAGATATCCACAAATCTTAGTGAAACTGTAACAATTATTATTCATTGTAATTTCATGAGAATAATGCTTTCTAAATTTGTCATTGACAACTATGCTCTAGACAGTATATTTTTGGTGTTTTCCCTATTATTAGGTCAGTGAAGAATAATAATATTTAAGAAATGTAGTCCTTTGAAATTTCTTCACAAAAAAGCACTAAATGAAAAGACTTTAGCCAAACATACTGACAAGATTATAATAGTTCTCATAATCTAACTTGCATTTACTCTGTAATTACCCAGGAAGAGGTGCAGAAATATAATTCACTGATGTTGCAGAATATCAAACAAAAAAAGCATGTGATGGAGCTGTAAGATGGGTGGTAAAATTAGTCACTGCCACTCTTTCTCTTTGTGGCACCACCAACACTCCCCAAAGAGAAAGCACAATGCCAGTCACCACCTCATTATAAATCACAGCAGTCCCATCAGATAAAGAAGTCAAAATTTCGGTAGCACCATTGCAAACTTCTATAACATAGCACAGTATTTAAGGTGGAAAATAGCAAAAGAAACATACTGAATAATTGGTGATCTTAGACCTTCCAGGAGTTGATGATGGGATGCACATTAGGCCACTCCCCATGAAAATTGCTAGTGTTTAGCGAACATGGTATCACATATTATAATTCAATACATTATTTATCATGGAAAATAATAGGAACAATCAGTCCTCCTGCTTAAATGAGGTTACCAAAAATTAGTGAAATAAATGAATTCAATATAGCTTCCAAATATTGCCAGTTTTCAGAAATGTCAGCCAAGGTAATAGTTTTGACCTTTGGCTCATTGCTCATTTATGAGTTAGGGAAATTAATGGCTATGCCATGTGTACAGTTGAAGCAATGAATGGGATTATAAGGAGAAAAACCTAACTCAATACTATACTATAGGAAATCAGAAATTTTTAGCTCTTTCTGTGTTATAATTCAACTGGTCTGTGAGAAATATGATATTGAATATCACAATAAAATAAATTATAAACATTAATAGAAGTGTAAAATCTACACAGAACTTAAACGTATTCATAAAATAGTTATTGAAACTCAGAAATGTATACTTAGTAAAAGAAATTGTTGCTGCCGCCCAAGGCTAGTTGCTTTTTGCTTAGCACCAAGCAGTAGAAATAACTCCAACTGAAAAGTGGGAAAACATGTTATCATTCTTACTGAATGAGACTGAGTGTTCGGAGGTAAAATAGAGGAAAAATGAAGCATTTACACAATAGCACAGGCATATCCTTCCAGTCTCCCTCTTGGCACTCTTGTTCTCCATCAGGGTGGATCACCACAGTAGGAGAAGAAAGATACAGAGCTTTGCTCTGCATCTTAAGATTTTCAGTTCAACAAAAATTCCAGCTATGACTGATAAAATTAACTAATAAGAGAGAGAGTTTCGGGTCTTCATGGCATTTTTCTCATACTTTTATATTGTGCTATTGGTTCACAATTTTTTGCAATAGCATGATTAATAAAAGCTATAAACTCACTCCTCCATAAAGAAAATTATACCTACACAGTGGGTACATATACTCTCTAAAGTCATGGACAGTGTCTGTTACAGCATTCCATATTCTCTCCTCTCTCCCTTGTGCCCTCTCTGTCACTCTCCCTTTCCTCTCCCCAAACCCATACTTATATCTGTTTGTGTGTTCGTGTGAATTTAGAGATGGGATCTTACTTTATAGCTCAAGTATTCCATTCCTTGAACTCACTGAGCCTACAATATGCCAACATGGCTGACCGATGGGTGCATTCTATTTTTAACTCATAATTAAATTTTACTTTATTCATCTACTTTTATTATCATTTTTGAAATTATAATTTAATTACAATTCTCACTTCCATTTCTGACCTTTAACCTTTCCCCCATACATCTTCCTACTCTCCCTCAAATTTATAGCCTTTTCTTCGACTAATTATGATTTTATTCATTTATGAATATGCATATTCCTAAATATAACCTGTTCATATGGTGCTACCTGTATGTATGCGTCAAAGCTAACCATTCAGCTTTGGACAACAGTTGGTATGCTCTGCTCAGTATCCTATCTCCTCTCTAGTTTCCAGCTTTTCTTGGTTGCCTATAACTCTTTGTGTAGGATTGAAGACACTGGTGGGATTTTCATCATCCAGCACAATCTTGATATATAAGAGTAGCTTAAATACTGATATCTTCATGGGAATAAGAGTATATTTCAAGTCTTATCACTAGCAGTTGGGAATACTCAGTGGAAAAGGAACAAATATTCTAAAAAGTCACTGTTTCTTTCTATTTATTTAATTTTTTGGAACTGGTTCTCATACAGCTCAAGATCTTATTATATTTGGTATGTAACCAAAGATGGCCTTGCACTTTCAACAATATTCTTTCATCTATACCAGGTGCTGGGGTTATTTAACTTAACACATTAGAATTTGTTCCTAACTAAATTAGTAATTTGTAAATAAGGTCTTATAAATTTTATGAACAATGTAATACATGCAAAGATTTAATGTATTTTAACATTTTAAGTTTCCAGTAACTGCCTTATCTTATGTATTATAATAAAAAGCTTTAACTACTGCACAAATTAGCTCATTAAGAAGAACAGCAAAAGAAACCTTTGTGTTCTTTGCCATATTTCTTAACTATGACTTTTGACAGGATGCAGAAATGACAACCTTTCCTGAAAATAGTGAGGCCAACAATTAGTATCTGTAAATGAGAGTGAATATGTAAAGGTAACATGATATAAACAGAGGAAGAACACCAGGTGGGCACAGATCAAGAGAGTGAGTTAAGCTAAAGGAGACTGAAAGTGTCATCCTGACTGCTTGTGTCTGCTTTTCTTATGGGATTTAGTGAGAAGTAGCTGAAAGGTTATGAGAGCTAGGACAAGTGTCTGAAGGTAATACAGAGTAACCTTTTCTTTAATTTTTTACTCATTTGTTTTTATTTTGTTCATATGGGTGTTTTTCCTGCATATCTGCAAATAATATGTGTGTGGTGTAGTTGGAGGCCAGAAAATGGCATCAGACACCAGGAAATAAGTTAGAAATACTTATGAGCTGACCTCTTGATACTAGGGATCAAATATGGGTCCTCTGACAGAGCAGCCAGTAATATTTATCACTATGCTACCTCTCCAGCTTGCAGCAGCCTTTTCCAATATCTATTTTTTTAATAAACAAAACTTGGGTGTTTTTATTAAAGAAGGAGTTTTAAAATCTTAAAATATAAGATGCAGTCTTACCCTAAATATTGAATGATGATTTTCGCTTTTTTTTTTGTTTCAGAGAAATGTACAAGGGTGGACAAAGTGTCTATTCTCTCTTTTTTTAATAAAATATAGTATATTAGAAAAATAAAGAACAGGTTATTTGATATGGGATTGCCCTCTGTATGCTGTGATTATCATTAATAAATTTAAAAAAACTGCTTTGGACTTATTGTAGAGCAGAACTTAGCTAGGTGTGTAAAACTAAACTGAATGCTGGGAGAAAGAAGGGTGGAGTTAAAAAGAAACCATGTAGCCCTGCTGGACACAGATGCCAGAACTTTACCCAGTAAAGCACATCCTCATGGTGATAGACAGATTACTAGAAATGGATTAAATTAATATGTAAGAGTTAGCCAATAAGAAGTTAGAGCTAATAGGCCAAGCCGTGATTTAATTAACACAGTTTCTGTGTGGTTATTTCGGGTTTGAGCTATCAAGTGGCCAGAAGGACCAAGCAGTCTCCCTCAATAGTTATTGTAACAAAATATTTAAAAGAAAACAGTTTTGGAGAACAAGGGAGCACATCTGTCTTGGTTGAAGCAAGATGAAGGAATTTTAGAAATGGCCCAGTAATTAAAAATATTTGCTGCTCCCAGTATGCACCAGTCTGTGAGTATTTATAACTTCAGTTTCAGGTGTCCCAATACTCTCTTCATATATCTACAGATACTACGTGCTAGCAGTCAACATATGTACACATAGTACATATATGAGTCAAAACACTCATATGAGCACCCAAAACAAAAACAAGTAAATCTTTAAATAACAGCCTAAATCTTTAATAATTAAACAACTATAAGCCATTTCAAAGAGGAGGTTGGGACAAAAACAACTGGATAGTTAAATAATTTACTTTCATTTTTCCTGTCTTTACACATCACCAATTAAAAAAAATGGAATCAGAAATGTCAAGTTAGCAAGAAAAGAGATACCTTAAAAGAGAGAGCCATTATGGGGTTAGGGGGAAACCAGGCACTATGAAAATTCCCAGGAATCCACAAGGATCACCCCAACTAAGAATCTAAGCAATAGTGGAGAGGGTACTGTACCTTACCTGTCCTTCCCCTGTAATCAGATTGATGACTACCTTAACTGTCAATATACAACCTTTATCCAATAGCTGATGGAGCAGATGCAAAAATCCACAGCTAAGCACTAGGCTACCAAACTCCTTGAGTCCAGTCATAAAGAGGGAAGAGTGATATTATGAGCATAGGGACAAAGACCATGATGGGAAAACCCACAGAATCGTGGGACCCAAGCACGTGAGAGTTCACTGACTCTATATTGACAACTGAGGAACCTGCAGAAGACCAAACTAGACCCTCTGAATATGAGTGACACATTCCCTATGGAGGGATACCTTGCAGAGCCTAGATACAGCAGGGAGGGCCTTGGTCCTGCCTCAAGTGACTTTGTTGACTTTCCATGTAAGGCCTCATCCTCTCTGAGAAGTAGATGGGGAATGGGGTGGGGAGAAGGAATGGGAGGATGGGAGGGAGAGGGAGCTGAGATTGATAGGTAAAATAGATTGTTTTAAAAATTAAAAAAAATGCAAACAGCAATGGTTTGTGAAAGGAGATATAATACAGATAGGCAAGTTCATAAAACTCACAAGTTTAGGGTTATTGTAACTGTACAAACATTGGTAGTATGATCATGAATTAAACCTATCAGGTAAACTATAGAGAAGTTGAACTATCATGCTTAGTTTTAAACATAATTTCTTTAAAAACATTAAGGTACAGGCATCCATTAAAGAGGGAGAAAATTAAAACTGAATTATCTGAAGGGACAAGAGGGAGATATGCTGATTAAAAACACTTAAGAAAGAAATATAATTAGTCACTTTCTCCAGGGTCTGCATTCTAATTCTGAGCTACATCTTCCTCACATATATCTTGATGGATGACAAACATACACATAGCTAGCTCCATACATTCACTCCTCTCTTTATTCCATATGTTTTTGTTATGGGATCCTTAATTGAAGCCGTGTTTATATATTACTCCCGGGCTTAGCATCTTACTCTTGCAAAGTGCCCAGCTTGTAGGAAGCAATTAGTAAATACACGTAAATATGAGAGGAAGAAATGGAAGAAGTAAATTTGAAACAATAAATAGAATGATCTTTATGAAGAAAACATTTGAAAGAAAGTCTTGAAGATAGAATTTTCAGAGCTAAAAACCACAACTGATGTAATAATGGACACAAAAATGTAATAGTCAATGCAAATATGAAGTGGACATGTAAGGACGAAAAGAAACAGCCCATGAGAGAGGAGCAAAACCAGGAACAAATAAACAAATAATAAAAAATGCCCAGATTGTTTCATTTCATAAAAAAATGTGCTATAGAGACATTCAGGGAATGTGACTAAAATCTGACCACTGATTTTCAGAGTATTGTCAATAGGATGGTGAGACAAAATTAGAGAGAGCAATAACAACAGAATTTTAAAATTTAGACATGAAAATACACAGAGAACAAATTGAAAGGTAATTGTAGAATACAAATTAGTCAAATTTAGTATCTTATGTGTATTAATTATTGAGGGAGACATAAGTACATTTAGACAGAGATAGATGACAGATGACAAATAAATAGACAGACAGACAGACAGACAGATAAATATCACTACACAGCCTGAATAGAGATACTGTTGTAAAAAGATACAAAGGAAAACAATATTAACAAAAGAATCAAAACATTCTTCTACAATGGTTCATTTTTGCTCCTAAGTAACACATTGTAAAATGCAACATGCTGTACAATTGTTCAGAACTAGCATTATCTCTTTTGAGCCATCTTCTCCTAAGAGTCATCTATCTATGGTGGGTATTTGTTGTATCCTGTTTGTCAAAATATTTTATTCATTCTCTCTCTATTCTAATTCTTTCCTTAAAAACAACACATCTTTTCAGTCTTGGTGGAAGCTACAATGAAATTCAAGATCCACATTCAATGACCCAGACACCCATTTTGGGGAGTGAAGGAATCAAAACTTCCCTATGGAGCTTCCATTGCTACTCCCCTCAAACCAGTAAAGAAAGCCCCAATGGCTCAGTGTTTCCACGGCTCACATTTTGGGACTAGATGCTGCAAAGCAAGTTGTGATAATAAAATTGTTTTTGACAGCTCCTCTGCAGTATGACTTTCTAAGAGTCCCAGCCTTGTCCTTCTGAGAACTTACATATTCCCTGTTCTATGGCTATTATTTTTTTCTGATGAAAGCAGGGCACCAAACAATGCTTGAAGGTTTTTGTTTTACCTTTACAAATATGAGAAACATAGGCAATGTTCATCTTATCAATGTCATTTATCAATGACAAAGTGTCCTTTTCATAAAATCTACAGCATCTAGTGATGACCAAGCTGAAAATAAAAAAATCAAAACATTATGAAAAGTTTATGTCTATTTTTAATTTATTAAATAGTATAAATTACAAAAATATGGTTAACACAAAATTTTCATTTGTTACTTATCTTCTTATTTTTGTGATGACTCTAATTTATTTTAACTGTATACGAAATTAACTCTTTGACATTATAGTATAATAACAGCATTTACTCCTTCCCTTTCTTACTCCAAATCATCCTATGCATTCCCTTGATGTCTTTTAAAATCATTGTCTCTTTATCTCTAATAGACTTTTTTCCTCCTGTGTGTCTGTGTGTGATTGTTTGAAAATATATAAACATAACCTTCTTAAGCCACATAATGTGTAAGTGGAGACTGCTCATTCATTTCTCAGCTGCCCAGACCCAAATAATCACACAGAGACTATATCAAATACAACTGTTCGACCTATTATCTCAGGCTTCTTAATAACTCACTCTTACATCTTAAATTAACCCATTTCTATTATTTTATATTATACAATGAGGATTGTGGTTTGTTATCTCTTGCTTCTTGGGCAGTGACATGGCGCCTCTCTCCTTCAGCAGCTACATGGCATCTCTTTGACTCCACCTACTCTCTCTCTCTCTACACACACACACACACACACATATGTGTGACTTCTGACTATATTCTTTCCTATACTGATGAATATCTTACATATCACCTTAGAACCTTCATCTGGCGATGGATCAAGGTAGAGACAGAGACTCAATTTGGAGCAACGGTCTGAGCTCTTAAGGTCCAAATGAGGAGCAGAAGGAGGGAGAACATGAGCAAGGAAATCAGGACCATGAAGGATGCACCCACCCACTGTGACAGTGAAACGGATTTATTGGGAGCCCACCAAGGCCAGCTGGACTGGGACTGAATAAGCATGGGTTGAAACTGGACTCTCTGAGCATGGTGGACAATGAAGGCTGATGAGAAGCCAAGGACAATGGCACTAGGTTTCAATCCTAATACATGAACTGTCTTTGTGGGAGCTTAGCCTGTTTAGACGCTCACCTTCCTGGACGTAGATAGAAGACCTTCGTCTTCCAGCAGGGCAGGGAATTTGGACTGCTCTTCAGTATCAAGAGGGAGGGGGAATGGTGTGGGGGGAGGAGAAGAGGAGTGGGGATAGGGGGAGGGGAGTGGGGGGAGGGGGCAATATTTGGGAGGAGGGGAGGGAAATGGGAAACGGGGAGCAGGTGTAAATTTTAATTAAAAAAGAATAATAATAAAAAAAAAGACACAGTCTCACAGAAAGCTCCCTTGTCTTCAGCCTCTTAGAATCTTTCTGCCTCCACCTCCACAATGATCCCTGAGACTAAGGTGTAAAACTTGTGCTGTGCATGTATCAATGAAGACTGGGCTCCACAACTCTGCATTTAGATTGGTTCGGCTGCCTGTATGGTCTTTGTGGGCTGAAAAGGGAAGTTTTCTTGATGAAAAACGAAGAGTACAATTATATGTTGGCCTACAACAAATATTTAGGACGTAGTTAGAAATTGTTCTGGCTTAGTAAAGTGATATTTGTAGGTTCTCTTCCAAAATCATGATTTCACTAGCCCTGAATAATTGGCTAGATTTTCAGTACTCAGAATGATTTCCATCTTGTTGAGCAATTATTAAGTAAAGAGAGTGAGCTAATAGTTACCACCAAGGTATGCATATCAATAATGAACTCAGGGTTATCAAGTCATGCTAGTCATTATTGTGGTTCATGCCCAAACATTATGTGTTCTTTCTCATGTGGAATACCTAGCTCCAGATCTTCATATGTCACTACATAATGTGGATTCACTATAGAATGCAGAAAGATAAAAGAGTACCATGTGAGAAGAGACAGAGGGAGTAATAGAGAAGGGAATAACAGGGTGTAAATGATCTCAAGAGAAAAATGACAAAAATGGAGAGGCTCATATTATGGAGAAGATAAGGAAATTAAATGACAGGGTAAAATGACAATTAAGAATGTCTGAAAACCATATGTAATCATACTATTAATTAGCTACCTAAAATATCAAAAATGCATATAAGTTGTCATATAAACATACATATTTTTCTGTATGGACTGACAATTCTGCCTCCAAGAGCTATAGACCTTCTAATAAAAACCCCAAAAGAAATAAGAAGTTCTCTTTTGAATTGTTGATCAAGGTTTTCTAAGAGACTGCCAAAATATTACTATTGCTCATAGTTGACCCCAAGACATGAAAGGAAAGTTTGCATTGCTGAAAACATGGGCAATTTAGATACAGGACCTAGAGGCCCACAGAGCTGAATCTGACCTAAAAGCCTTCTCCCAAAGACTAGATTTTGTGGTGCCAGAAGGCTTCTTGAACTCTTCCAAAGCAGGAAAGCAACCAACAGTACCATGCAGTTATTTTTAATTCTTACACAGACTAACAGACAGCTCAGTTTTATTTATAATTTTATATCCAAATATTTCAAATCCTGTCTTTTATTAAATTTAAGTTTGAAATCATGTGTCCTGAACCTTGCTTTATTGTAAATAACTTCATGGTGATTCTTTTTTTCTTTCTCTTTTTTTGAACATGTAGTCTGGTTGCTTAAGATTCAGAATTTGTATAATGTTTATTTTAAAAACTTCCTTTTATTATAGCTACACACTCAATGCACATAATTTACATGTCTGTCCCCAGTATATAGGTTTGACTTACTTTAGAACTGCATAGACATCTCTCTAGCAATATGTGATCTGTTCTCACATACATGACTCCATCTTTTTCTTATTTTAAAAATGATTCATTTAATTTAATGTTAGCTGATGGCTTGCTGTAAATAGTTTTTATTATATTTAGGTATGACCCTTGTATCCCTAATCTCTCCACGACCTTTATCATAAAGGGGTGTTGAATTTTGTCGAATGCTTTTTCTGCATCTAATGAAATGATCATATGGTTTTTTTCTTTCAGTTTATTCATATGGTGGATTACATTGATAGATTTGCGTATGTTGTACCAGCCCTGCATCTCTGGGATGAAGCCTACTTGATCATAATGGATAATATTTTTAATTATGTGTATGTATGTATTTCTGTGTAGATATGTGCACGTGAAAGCAGGTGCCCAAGGAGTCCAGAGAGGGCAATGAATACCGCAGAGTTGGAATTATAGATAGTTGTAAGCAATCTGACAACTCATATAAGGGAAAAGTGTGCAATACTTGTCTTTCTAGATCTGATTTGTTTCATTTAACCTGACAATCTTCAATTTCATTCATTGTCCTGTAAATGCATATTTTTATTCGGGTATTCATCAATAGATGAATGAATAGAGAACTATCCTGTTTTCTGAAGTCAATAGATACTGTTATTCACATATCACTCATAAGCATATCTGAGATTATTCTCCCATAAACCTCAGAATGCCTGTTTGAAGCTCTTCACACTGGGCTTGAGACAAATGGGGACAAGGTCTGGACAAGAAAACCTCCTCTATGTTCCTGCAGTGCAACACCAATGAGTCCTGTCTATTAGCTCCATGCGCACACAAGTATCGTAGCCCTGCTTTATGCAGCACTAAAAGAGATGATGAGCACCACACAGCAGTTTGTGAATAGCACTTTGATGAATATTACAAACAAGTCTAGGTAAGGGTTCTTGACATTCGTGGTTCTGTTTCAGGGCCCTGTACTAAAGAGAGTCAAAATCAGTCTGTTTGACTTATCTTACCATTAGTCTAAGCATATTCTCTGTAATACTCTTCTGAATCCAATTTTGTTTTCATCAAGCCATTCAGGCACTGTTTTTCAAAGCCCCTTGATTCAGAAACACTGTCCACTAAGGAATTCTGCTATTTCTCTTTGGTTCAGGCCTTTTTCTACTCGGCTCATAGTTAACACTTAAAGATAGGAAACTTTCCCAAGTGGCTCTTGAACCATTACCATTATTTTTTAATAACTATGAGAGAACAATCTATTAACAATTAATTACAGTAAATGAAAGGGGACTGTCCCTGCATAAATAAAAGTACATGGTTCATATTTAGGAAAGATTTACTCAAGTACCTTACATGAAGAAAGGCAATCAACAAAAGGTAGAAATATTTTCATCAATGATTTAAGAAATTCTCTGTAAATTAGAATCACAAATAAGAGGCAGCATTCATCCTTGAATAAATTAATATATATGTACATATTATCATTTATAAAGAGAAACAGCCTATTGTAGCTTGACTGTAAATTAGAAAGCGAAAGTAATAAATAATTTAGAGTAGCTGCTTTCTTGTTTTACAAAAGTCACTCTTTCCAATGTCATGCTGTTTTTATAGACACCAATTATGTGTACGCTACATTCATTGGAAAGAGCCACTTAAAGGTTATGTTGTGAGTACAGTCTGCATAGAGAAGGTTTTACTAGTAAAGCATATGTTAATGTATTCATGGACTGAACAACTGAGGGCTGGTTGAGTCAATTAACAAACCTGCAATTATATAAGACAGGTTGAGATCCTTTGGATCACTAAACTACCTGATAGAAAAAGAAGGAGATGGGAGGGAATTTAGAGAAAGAGAACACAGTGCCCTATGGAGTCCCTTCCAGTAATACCTAAAAGTGTGAAAGTCGGGAGTTAGCAGGAAACCAACAAATTGTGATTCTGATTTTTGATGAGTCATAATATTGAAGGGTGGGTGTCTGAATATAGAATGAGGTTGTTCTAATTTCCTGATATTATCCTAGAAGGCTTTTAATACATTACTTATATCTTTTTTTCCACTCGAGGAAAGAAATGATCTGACCTCTAAGAAGCACATTTTCAATAAATTCCATAAAACAGCGGGAGAGAATGCAGATTGAAAATGCCGTTCCAGCATCTTGCACTTTAAAAAGCTTTTAAAGCCTGTCTCATGCATTTATCTTTTAACAAAGACGAATGCACAAGACACCCTGTATTCCACCCTGCTCGGGAAGGCAGTGTTAATGCTAAATCAATGGCAGAACGATCAAAAATGAGAATGGAATCAATATTCTGATCAATTGAATTGCTTTAGATATTAAAAAGTAATTATTCCAGAACAAGTCTGCATTGGCAAAAATAAGAATGTTTTTGACTCATCTAATAACTTTTACTTTAAATATTGACAAATTCAGCCCACAAATAAAATAATAAATTTGGGGAAATCATATTGAGCACGACGTTTATAAAATGTGTCTGCTACAGATAAAAATACAATTATATTCTTCCACACATAACTCTCTATTGGGAGACTCCCCCTCCCAAAATTGAGGAGAGTCTAATTTATTATCACATTTTGTAATGAAAAGCAAGCATTCAAGAAAAAAAAAAAAACTATAGAGGTCCTACCCTCAGCACCAGACATAAATTAGAACTCTGAGGCAGCCATCACAGCCCATCGATTTACAGCTACAGGTGAGTGGCACCGTTGGCAGAATTAGAATTGGTCCCTGACCTTAAGGAACTTGCATTCTGGTTTGAAAGCCAAGCTTAAGCCTACGAAACAATGGGGGAAAGTTACGGGACAAAATAATGCCCTGACAGCTAACTTTTATTGGCAGTTTACAATGAGCCAGATAATGTTCAAAGCACTTGGTGTACTGCAGTCAATTCTTTTTGTGTGCTGCTTTAGTGGCTTGATACATCTGACACCCAGCTGCTACATGGGTTAGCCATAAAGCGTGTCAACTGCATTAATTCTCAAAAAAAAAAAAAAAATAGACGTCTGTCTCTAGAAACGAAGCCTTCTTGCCTAGACTATCGGAGCCAGCTGCAGCCAGAGGACTCCTGACAGAAGATGACAATAAAGAAGTACTATTTCTTATTAACATATTTCTTAACTCCCAGATGGATGACTCTCATTCTATTAGCTTTTCCTACACAGACATTCTTCCTTTCTCCTCTCCTTTATCTCCATAGTCCTTTCTCCTGCAAGTCATTTGCATAAAACTCTCCATTCAGAGATGGACAAACCTAAGACACTTCCATGAAGGTGTCTGAAACTCATAGCCATGTCTCTAGACACTTACTTGCACTTATTTCTCAATTGAGGAAACTGAGCCACGGCAACATGAACTATCTGAACAAATGCACATGAGCCATACATGACAGCACTGATGTCCATCTTAGGCACCACTGTCTTGGGGTGTGCGCTTGTGTGCTGCATTCTATGACTGTGAATGTCTGCCCTCTGAATGCCTCTCTGGTAAAAGAGAGAAGGCTTGGTTTAAAATGAAATTGGTTTTAAAGTGAAGGTTTTAAAATTCTATCCTTGTGATTTTGAATTAACTATTTAATTTTATAGTACATATTTATAAAAATATATGAAGCCATTGGAGGATAAAATGAGATCAAATGTGTGAAATACCTGGCCCACAGCAGGTCCTTAGGAACGTTAGTAAAACGTTTCAATTTGTGAATAACAGTACTCCTTTAAAAGCGTGCCACACTTTAAAACTTATAAAACTTTCATTTAATCACATCTTTTTGACTTCACAATAGCATTGGGTTAAAATATTACTGGATACATTTTATTGATACAAAAAATGTTGAAACTCAGGAAACTCTCAAAGACTTAGGATTCAAAGAAACCTGATGATTACTCAGAATTATTACCAGGACTTGTGGCTCTTTTTTGTTTTGATGATAATAGAACCTTAAAATATACTTAGTTGTTGACAGATGTTTCTGTTTCACCAGGTCCCACAGTTGTTTAATCCAAAATAAACACACAGAGGTCTACATTAATTATAAATTGATTGGCATATTAGCTCAGGCTTCTTATTAACTCTTATAACTTATATAAGCCCATAGTTCTCATCTGTGTTAGCCACTTGGCTTGCTACCTTTTTTGGTGAGGCAGTCATATCTTGCTTCCTCTGTGTCTGGATGACCAACATAGACTGTCTCTTTCTCTTCGCAGAATTATCTTGTTATCCTTGTCATGCCTCTACTTCCTGCCTGGTCACCCTGCCTATACTTCCTGCCTGGCTACTGGCCAACCCGTGTTTATTTAAAATAAAAGTGAGAGAGTACAGACCACTGTCCCACAACACTTAGATATAAGTTTTGCTGATAAAAACATTTAAAATATGCTTAAAAGGGAACTTGGGGACAATTTTATTAGAACTAAAATACACACACCCAAATTCTGGAGCTTCTTGGAAGAGGGAGCTGAAAAAGACAGCCATGAAATATGAGTTAGAGTCCAAGACAGCATAAAGCTTCAGTCATGGAGGTCAGCAAACAGCTGCATGGAGGAAAGGGTGGCGAACTTCAAAAAAATGTAAGAAAATCTAGAGTGTCAGGAAACTGTACTTATACTTTTGGTCAATAACTGAAAGAGATAAAAAAGAAGAAAAATCAAAAGGAAATGTTAAATACTCCTTTGAATGAGAACTCAGAAAAGTGGGCAGGATTAGCAGTGATACAGGGCAAAAGTTCCGTAGATAGCTATGGAGAGAGACTTCAAAAGCTTATGTGCATCGTGCATCATATTACAAAGGAAATAATTAGCTTTATCCAGTGGTGAACTCTCTTAATTCCAGCACTGAGGAGGTAAAAACAGGCTGGTATCTGTGACTCTGTGTGCTGGAGGCCAGCCTGGTCTACATAGTGAGTTCTAGGACAGCCAGGGTTACATTAGAGAGATAGAAAGTCCTTATCTTAAGAAAGAGAAAGAAAGAGAGAGAGAGAGAGAGAGAGAGAGAGAGAGAGAAATATATCTATTCTTCCCAAATAAACCTGCTTTCTTGAGGTATAGTTTCCTGTTCATGTAACTGACAAGCCTAGATGGATTAACTCTTAGGAGATGAGACAATAGTATGTAAACTAATATCCAACTAGGTCAGGATGTGATATCTCTACTAGGAACAGAGGTAGAACTCAGATTCCATTCTTTTGCCCAGGAGAAAGAAACTTTGTTTAAATGAGTCTCAAAAAGCTCCATGATATACGCCATTGTGTAAATGTACGTTTACATTTACACAGCAGAAGGGAAAATGGATGCAGCTAGAAAGCATTATTTTGAGAGAGGTAATCCAGACACAGAAAGACAATTAATACATGTCCTCACTCATAAGTGGTTTTTAACCATAAAGCAAAAAAAAAAAAAAAAACAGCCTACAAACTACAATCCTAGAGAACTTAGACAACAATGAGGACACTAAGAGAGACTTATATAGATATAATCTACATGGGAAGTAGAAAAAGACAAGATCTCCTGAGTAAATTGGGAGCATGGGGACCTTGGGGGAGGTTTGAAGGGGAAGGAGAAAGGCAGGGAAGGGAGCAAAGAAAAATGTAGAGCTCAATAAAAATCAATTTAACGTAAATCTCATGATATGGCCACCTCTTCTACAGTGTTTTAAATCCTCAGGAAGAGTATTTATGAAGAATACTTTTGAAAATTACCAGGAAATCAGGAAGTGATATCCAAAGCTGATCACGAGGGAGAAAGGTGTTTCCTCAATGACTTCCAAGGCTTCTCTCTATGCCTGGCTGCCTAAATGTATCTTTATCTTTATGCTACAACTAGATAAAATAGTAAAATAAGATTAGAGGATACCCTAGTGATCACTAGTTAATTGTGAGAGTGTATATATATATATATATATATATATATATATATATATATAGTTTTTCAAGACAGGGTTTCTCTGTGTTGTCTTGGCTGTCCTGGAACTTGTTTTGTAGATCAGGCTGGCCTTTAACTCAGAGATCCAACTGCTTCTGCCTTACAAGTGCTGGGATTAAGGGTGTGTGCCACTAAAGCTCAGTATAATTGTATTTTATTTCTTTCTTACCTCATAAAGAAATACCAAGTTCTCAGAGTTGTGAGTGCCATTAGCTATACTGGAACTCATAGATAAAAGGAAATATGGAAAGGGAGTTCATGAAGGCAGTTGCTAAAGATGTTTCAGGAAGAACAGATAAATAAGGACAATTTGTTTTTCTCCAATAACAATTAAAATGTCTTTATTTGATACATGAAAATTTATATATGTTTAACTCTGTTATGTCATTTTTTAAATAAATACATTATGATTAATTCATATCATAACTATCATGTGAGATGCAATTCATACCATATTTATCATCTATCATTTTATATGCTTATTATTCTTATTGAATAAACTTTACCTACACATTTTACTTTACATAGGGTTTATCTGTGATAAATTCCACAGAATTTTAAATTTAAGAGATTGTAAAAAGTGCTAGTGGTATATCTCATTGGCAGAGTGCTTTCCTAGCATACATAAGGTCTGGGTGTGATTGACAGCACCATTATAAAGAATGCAAGCTTGGTAGGAAATAATTTCAGAACCAAAATCACTGGTATTACCAAACAATTGAAGGTAAAATTAATAAGTAACATATTGATAAATTAAAGATAATATTTGTGTGAATAAAAATTACAGAGAATTTAGAAACCTAAATAATGGCTCAGAGAGTAAAGAACATTTGTTGCCAAGACTGATGATTGAAGTGCAACTTCTGGAATCTACATGGTGGAAAGGGAAACATGACACTTGCTAGGTTGTCCTATGATTTCCTTGGATGTAATATGGTGTCTGAGTAAATACAAATACACACAGGTGCGCGTGTGCGCACACACACACATGAAAGATAAAAAGAGAAAGAATTTAGACATTCAAATGCCATCACATCCTATAGTCTGAGCACAGCTTTTGCCTGTACATAATGGACAAATCTGAAGCAAAGACAGGATAAATAATCCATTTAGTCACATGGTAGCAAAGTAGACTTACGAGATCTTCGAAGACTCTGTTTGATCCTAGATACTGTGTTTCCACCAGAAGAATCATTTCATTTAACAAATGTCTATAGATTTAATCTATGAGATTGTATTCTAAAGGATCTTTGTTTAACGCACAGGTAAATTACACATGCATCACCAAACCAACCTTTACTCACTAATCAGAAATGACTGGGATGTTAATAAAGCTTGGTCTGGATCATGGTTCAGTGAGCAAAGTGCTTGCATTACAAGCCAGAGGATCTGAGTTCAGATTCCTAGAACCCATGCAAAAGCTGGACAACAAGTTCCTACTGAATGTTAAGAAACAGAGAGGAGAACCCCAGCAGCTCATGGTCCAAATAGTCGCATGAAGTGACAAAGAAAAGAATCTATCTTAAACAATGTAGAAGTCAAAGAACAATACATATGGTTATCTTTACCTCATGTGCACTCCAGGGCTTTTATGTTTCTGGTGTGGGAGGTCCTTCTGTCTCTGTGTTGCTTTTATTGGTTAATGAATAAAGAAACTAGCTTGGCCTGATAGGGTAGAACAGAGCTAGGTAGGGAAAACTAAACTGAATGCTGGGAGAAAGAAGGTAGAGTCAGGGGAGAAGCTGCCACCAGAAATAGTGATGCTGAAACCTTGTTGATAGGCCACAAGCCTCATGGTAAAATATAAAATAATGTAGATGGGTTTATTCTATTTTTTTTTTTTGCACGCACCCATGCATTTGGAAAGTGAGAAATCAAACTTGCTGTGACCTACCTCCTAACATAGCCTCTGGATCTCAATCCAGAAATGTGTGCAGATCTTGCCCTTCTTACACGACACCCTCAGTAAAGGGCCTGGATGACTTTCCAACAGAATGACTTTCTTATTTTTTTTTTATTTTATTTTTTTTTAATTAAAATTTCTGCCTCCTCCCCGTTTCCCATTTCCCTCCCCCTCCTCCCACATATTGCCCCTTCCCCCACTCCCCTCCCCCATCCCCACTCCTTTTCTCCTCCCCCCACTCCATTCCCCCTCCCTCTCGATACTGAAGAGCAGTCCAAATTCCCTGCCCTGTGGGAAGACCAAGGTCCTCCCACTTCTATCTAGGTTCAGGATGTAAGAGCTAGCTATCAATATGCTTAAGTAATTGGCCAAGCAGTGATTTAATTAATACAGTTTCTGTGTGGTTATTTCGGGAGTCTGGGCAGCTGGGAAACGAACAAGCAGTCTCCTTACAAAATGTTTCTACACTGACACTGGACACGTATGCACACAATCACACATACAAATATTTTTAAAAGCAAAACCAGCATGTATGTTGGGAGTTTATGCCAGTAATTAAGAGATATTGTTTTAGAATGAGAAACATGCTCATGATTATGACAGTCAGGACGCAGAGGTGTTTTGCTTGAGAGAATATCAATTACACTATTGAGGAATATGTAGAAATTTATCAATTTTTTTTCTTTGGTGTCTAGGAAGGATTTTTAAAAACATTTTGATAGAGAGAAAAGTAGTCTTTGGTTAGATGAGACTGCCTATCCAACCATAGGGAAATTGGCCAGCCAAGACTGATCAAGATGGAGTATATTTAAAGTTTCCACCCTATAATTCCATGGAATGCAGCATCATTAGCACTGACCTTTCTCGGGACTGACATCATATGTATAGTGAGCAATGCGTGAGTCTGTAATACTCCATCTTCTCCCCAAAGCTAAAACCATACCCCAAATCAATCACCAGAGCTCAATAAGTATACCCATGTTTACTTTCTTCTTGGTATCCTAGGATCTATATTTGACTAAGCCCTTTAGAAGTTAATTACAAAGAATTATTGTAAAACATTTAGACTTCAGTATAAGTTTAATATAAGAAAAGAATTAACCTAGATGCAATAAAGTAGAAGGTCATCAAAATATAAGGAAATAAGAATGCAAATCAGTATTGCAGTACACCAGTAGAGAAAACATCATGGATAAAAGATCTCCCAGGGTACTGAAGGCAACATACGGGGTTCCAGGAGGGTGAGCTCAGCAAGCTGTGCAAGGATTGAAATTGGGATTTCTAAAAGGGATGGAAAAGCTGGAATGCTCATGCTTCCAAAAATAATTTATGGAAATTTAGCCAATTTATGGACAGAGTCTGACACTCCTAAGCTGACTTAAATAGAGCAGAGAATATTTAATTCTGAGTCTTTCCTATACTATACAGAAAGCTTAGGATTTAGTAATGGCTACTTTCCACATACAGAAACCAGAAGATCAGTAAAGTATGGAAATTTCTGGCAACATAATTAAACTGTGGAAACTGGCAAGGAACAATGGCAAATGTGATTCTCATAACTATGCTTTAATCTGCCACACGTGAACACTCAGTCACCTCACACTGTCCTAATCAGACACAACTTCAGCTTCTCTGTGTGTTTCTCTCTCTCTCTCTCTCTCTCTCTCTCTCTCTCTCTCTCTCTCTCTCTCTCTCTCTCTCTCTCTCTCATACACACACACATGCTCATGTAAATTTTACAGATCTTTCTGACAGTTCATATCAGGTATATGATCATTATATTATGCCCCTGGCTTTCTTTTCAACTGTTAGTCACAGAGAGTAACCAAATGTCCTATGACAAATAATATCAGAATTGCCAAATTACTGGATTTGTTTTTCAAAAATATAGGGCAAATACTGTTAGAAAGGAAATTAACAAACATTCTTGGAGAGAAAATAAAAATGAAATGACAAAAAGTTCTATGAATGAAAAAGAGCCAAAGAAATTAGTCCTGAAATGCTGGCTTCAGAGAACATGAGTAGTTAGGGATCATCAGAATTACTCTAAGATTTGATGTTTTATTGTACTATAATAGGAAAACACTGTGTACACAAAGTGAATTTTTTTTCCATATGGCTCTAGCAGGATCAAGGCATTTCAAAGTTTGGTGTCTGAAAGGGATTTTCTTGCTTCATGAGCACCTGGTAGACTAGTGAGAGGACAATGACAAAAGGGTGCCCTCTTCAGCCTTTCCTAAAGAAGAGGATTTAATTTGGTTCATGAAAGCTTATAAATGTTACCGGTCCCTAAAGCCTCCACCCTCTTAATTCTATATCCTTGGAGATTATATTTCAGCATATGAATTTGGAAGGGATGTACGCATCCATCCCTAAGCATATGGTCTGTGATCTTTATTGGCTTTATACGTGGACAGCTTGTTTAGATTCCCCAAGGTTTTATTGTCATCTTTAGAACAGGGACAATAATAAGAACCTTCTTACGTTAGTACTTAAAATTGAATTAAAAGTGTAATAAGAGCCCTCAACATGATTTTCAGGCACTGCCCTGAAAATGTATTTGCGTGAAGATATGTGCATATTCCCCATATGAAGATAGTCCAAAATCCCCTTTTCCTAGGAGCAGAGCAGAAAAGGATTAAGCATCAGATGGGGATAGGAACACTGCCTTAAGATATCCTACAACTCCACAATCACATGCTCAAATCATCAGAATGATAGGGCTGAGAGAGGCTGTTTAAATCCCAAATATTCTGCAACCGGGCATAACAAAGCTCAGCAGACAAAGGACAGCAGCACCCTGTAGCACACAGATCTGTGGGGAAATCTTCCAAACAACACAAGTATCTACTCAAAATGACATTATTACAAAGAAAATGTAATTACTGCACAATACGACAACAAACTGAAATATACTCCTTAGTAGTGAAATTTTCTTAGATGAATGTAAATTTATATGTGAAGATGAAGCATCGTCTACATAGAGGACCAGCTCCATCCCCAAATGGAGTTTGACTGTACTCAAAATAAAAAATAGACTTTATGGTTCACCTGTACTTTTTCTTTTATTTTACTCTTAATTCAGTTGAATCACATAATGGCCCACATCCCACCAGAAGCATGACAGTTACCAAGGGTTTCTTAGGCACCAGTGTATTCTATCAGCAAAGTAAAACCACACGATGTAAGGTCAGGTCCAAAACCAAAGACTTGGTTTAGAAAGCAGAACGACAGCACTGTATGCAGGTGTGTCACAAGACTCATGGTAGAACCTAGCTAACATGTTCTTGCCTCTGTTTGCTGAATTTGAGGTGTTTGACTGGGTGATCTATAATAGGAAAAGAGCAAGTCAAGAAGAGAATCTATTTCAGATTCACAATGACAAAGGATATGGCAGCTGGAAGATATTGCTCAGGTGTTTTAATTTCTTAGATCCTAACATTTCTCATTTGAAAACAAAGATATGGAAATTATAAAGAAACAATTCAAATTGAGTAGTGCTATACATTTATTAAACTCTAGTTTTCAGTACACTTATCTAATTTTAACAGCAAATATTTTTAAATAGTCTTTTGTGAAAATGGTACTAACCCTGATATCTTGTTTTATCAGCATATATTTTATCGCTTTTTATTGAGCTCCACATTTTTCTCTGCTCCACTCCCTGCCTCTTCCCTCCCCTTCAACCCTCTCCCAAGGTCCCCATGCTCCCAATTTACTCAGGAGATCTTGTCTTTTTCTACTTCCCATGTAGATTCTATCTATGTATGTCTCTTTTAGGGTCCTCATCGTTGTCTAGGTTCTCTGGGATTGTGATTTGTGTGCTGGTTTTCTTTGCTTTATATTTAAAAACCACTTATGAGTGAGTACATGTGATAGTTGTCTTTCTGAGACTGGGTTACCTCACTCAAAATGATGTTTTCTAGCTCCATTCATTTGCCTACAAAATTCAAGCATATTTTAAAAATGCATTAATACTACACTATATTAGGGACCACCTATATGATGGAAGTACTGTAAAAACCTTGTTTCAATTTTGCCTTTTTATAAGATTGGCCATCATAAATTCTACAAGATAATAATTTGTGGGTATATACCACAGTACCCTAGAATATAACAATCCCTCCAAAAAAAAAAGTCTGCTCTGTTTAAAACAAAGGAACCTGAACATGCCATCAAAATAGACACTTCATTTACTTGAGCTTTATCCCCTTGCAGAAGTCAGTAAAACTTCACAATAGGGCAACATTACTTGTCAAGGTCTGAGTCCCTGCTCCCGATTAGGACCTGCATCCACCACATCATTATTTTGTTACTTTAATGTTGTAATTACACTGAGTTTTGTGAAGTGGAAAACATCAGATGAAGACTATATGTTCATTACTTGTGCCAACATAAAAGGGCTTTGAAATGCATGCTTCCACTCTTCCATTCTGCCAGCCCTGGGCATCTCTTCCCATTTCTTGCCAAATTATATTTGTTCTCTGTCATTGTCCACTGGCAGAGTGACAAAATGCTGAATCTGCAGGAACCAGGGCACATTGTGTGGGCATCCCCACAGTAGATTCCTGACAGAATGCCTTCCCCTAAGGTAACAAGACTTGTGCTACATTTGTGCAGAAGGGAATAATTTAGGTGATATTTCTAAGACTTTTTGAAGGTGGAAAGTATTAAATATATACCAAATTTTGCTATTAATTTATGCTGCTGAAATATTTCTTTTAAGGATAGAAACACATCAAATTCAACACATAGAGGCATGAAATGTTCTGTAGGATTATTGGGCTCCTAATGAAGACAAAACATTATATTTGACTTCACATATGACATTTAACAAGACTGACAAATCAATGACCTAATTAAAAAATCAAATATTTATTACTACCAAAATTTATCCGAATCACAGATAAAATGATTTATCGTCTATGGTGACATCACTCCAGATAGTCAGTTGAGAAGCACAGTGTCAACACTCAATTCTTTTACTTGAGTAGACACCTGTCTTTTGCTATATTTCCCTCTGCTTACACAGATGAGACTTACTTCCCCAAAACTTCAAATGACAAGAAGAGACATATTTCATAAAAATGTATGAAATCCCATATTAAAAGGAATAGTTGTTTTTCGTCGCATACACAAATCAACATCTCTCGAATTTTATGGAATGCTTGCATTTTCGTCCAGAGTTCTAACAACTTCTACAGTTGAGTTCAGTTTTGAACCTCAACATTAGCCAGTTCCCTACACATTCAAAAAAGTCATCATTTTGATGTTTCCAATCTCTTAAACTCTTCAAAAGAAATGAGATGTGATTGCTTTATTCTTAGATTTAAATTGAATGGGTTCAAATGTGATACAACATAAAATTTTGGAAGTAACTGTTCTTCAAATTGATTAAAAAATCTATAAAATAATAGCAAAATGATGGAAAAATAACTCTCTTCTTTTTACCTTTTCTTCATTTCTCTGTTTTCATTCTTGTTTGCCAAAGACATTGGTGTTATCAGACCAGGGACTTTCTACCCAGTATTGGACAAAGACATCCCCATTCTTATTGTGATTCCCTGAGTTTTGTTCTGGTAGGGCACAAAGATCTTACTTTTAACTACTTTAAATTTAGGCAGAAGAGTTAACTTAGGCCTCTGAGGGGATTCTGTCTGTTCAGTTGAACTTTGTGTTTTCACTTTGCTTACTTCCACTATTTTACCCCATTTTCATTTAAAATCCTGTCAATGTACCTTTGTTATGTCTATTTTGTCATTTTTTATTCTTTCCTTCTCCAGTGTGAAATGAAATGGCAGTATCATATAAATGTACAGAATTTCCCAGATCCGTAAAACCAGTCCCTACTGGACTAGGCTCCTAAGGATACATGAGTCACCCCTCTTCCCAAAACACTCAAAGTGCACAAGATGTAGGTTATGACATTCTTTGTTGAAATCCTATTTAGTCCCATACAAACTTTGACATCAAAAAAAGGTATTAAATGCTGATTTTGTAAAATAAGATCAATAATAACAACTCTACCTACCTAAAAGATGAGTCTTACGATGAGAGAAAACTACAGATCTAAAGTGCTTTTAAAATTATCAGGAAACTGTTCTTATTTGAGAAAACAGTCTATGCATTTAAACATCATAAGTAAACACTGTATCATTTCATGAAAGTTAACTAACACTTTCATATATGTCTGGATAGTGAAGAAGCCAGCTGGGAGAAGGTAAAGAAAGGTGGCATTTCAGTCCAGCACAGTATGAAGACCAAGCTGAAACCAAAAGAGTAAAAAGCAGAGAACAGAGCAAAAAATGGGAGGTTTCCCTGGGGCTTCTGGATTGGTTTGGAAATCCAGCAAGATTCCAGTTGGAGGCAATAACACCTTTTGTTCCAAAGTGGATTTACTTGCACTATTTGTCATTAGCAACCCATGACATCGACTGATAGAGTACTACTTTCAATGTGGGGTACCGAGGCACTATGCTACCATCTGGAATTTAGAAAGATACTCCAAATCCTTGACTTGAGGATTGTCTTTGCTCAAAGTGAGTTCACCATTTTCAAACATGTTCTCACAATTCAACACAGAAAAGAAGAATGAGAACATCCCTGGGGAGAATCACACACTGGGATGACACACCACTGTGGTTCCTTAACAAAATATCCTTTATGAGAGAAACATGGGTCTCAGATAAAGCTATTCCATTGCTGACCATTGCTAAGCATCTCCCCCATTTTTTACCTGTCTTTTGTGGAAAAGTTTGACAGTACAGAGAAAATATTTGAGAACAATGCAAGCCTTTGTCAGCAGTATTGATCTACAGTTCGCCTTTGATCCTACAGACAGGAATCACGATAGCCCAAGCTATGTGATCTCAGCACAGAACTCAGGCTATGAAGCCCCCTTCAAAGTTCGAAGCACAATGCCACTGTGTGCATCAGAGCAGGTAAGGGTTGAACTCTCCAGAGCCAAGAAAGACACTTGTATCCTAGTTCTTCTTCTTTTTAATTTATTTCAAAATAATTTGGTACAGCTTTTAAATGATCTGAATGAATACCCTTTTGCCACAGGACAGAAGACAAGCACCTACTTGTGTGCTGATGACAGAGACTTCTCATTATGTTCCAGGAGCTTCCTTAATAAGCCTCTAAGCCTGCCAGCTAAACACTGTCAATTTAATATCCATTGTGCCAAAACCAAAATTATTTTAGACAGATACTCCAACATGCAGATAGAAAATGTAACTGAAGTCTGTCCAGCAGGATTATTAATTTAGCTATCTGGACTAGGGATGGGATGGCATGGTTTGTAGTTTGCAACCTCAGTAATGCATAACTAGTCACTGATTATAGAAAATTTCCTGAGTAATAGGCACAAATGAGAGAGTGTGTGCTGTGTTGTTTCGTGACTAAGGTCTTTTCTGTTAAGAAGCTTATATATTAAAGTAGAATGCCAGGGTTATATAAGTCCTATGTCAAATAGTGATAAGAAAAAACTCAGATTATCAAATCAGACCAAGAGTCGCCATAAGTTATATGATTAGCTTATAAAATTCAAAAGTTAGACAAGTATCTCTATTATATATTCGAACCTTTATTTTATTAATTTCTTTAAAGTTTTTATTGAACGTGCCCTCACATCTCTATAGCCATTTAAAACTTTTAAAAAATACATAGCATTTTGTATCCACAGTTGCTTGTTAAATTTGAATAATGGGATCACACCTGACAGGATTTGCATCACATTCAATAAAAATTGAATGAATAATAAAACTTGTCATAAGCAAGGTAAAGGGGGAATATGGGCTATGTCTAAAGAGACATGACTGTGGAATCAAATTCAGATCTGTTGGCAGTGTGAAGATGGCAAGTAATAAAATCTCATGGTAGCCATTTCAACAGAGAGAAAGATGGAATTTAACAGTACCTGGAGGTATCCTATAGATGGCTGGACAAAAAGATGAGTCATGGGCTGGTGATATAGATTGATAGTACAGTGCATACTTAGCATTCATGAATTTCTAAGTTCTATCTCTAGCACTGTGAATGAAAGGGAAATGTCTGGAGAAAGGAGGAAGAAGTGCTTGCTTGTGGTTTGTGTTTTGCATGGCAAACATAAGAAGGGACACTTGATTACGCCCTAACAGTGCTTATAATTGCAAATCAGACAAAGCTATAGAATTAATATTTACCATTTTGGTGAGTCGTGATACCCTGAGTAGTGTGGATAAATTTTGGACAGAAGAAACAAGATATTTAAAGTTCATTTAGATCTCATAAATTCTTGTATTATTCAATAAGTAAAAGCAATGGTTCTGAAAGTGAATGCACTTTGGTGAGAACATAGGTGATCTAGAAGAATCCAGAACAGCAGCCAGAGATACTCTGTTATTCCAAAAGCAATACCAACACAATACTGGTCTTTAGTTCTTGGAATTGAGCTGAGTGTAGTGAGGGGTGAAAAAGAAATAGAAGAAATGGAAAATGGCCTGTAGATCAAGAAGGCAGTTTTGCTAAAATGGTGCATATTTGAATGATAATTGTGGAAATAGAATATACTCTTACCTAAAAACTTCAAGAGCTCAAACTCTGATAGAGGTTGGAAGAGTAAAATTTACAGAGAGACAGATTACCTGTTTATTCATGAAGGGCATTTAGAACGTATGGGATGGTTTTCCTAGGAAGAAGTGAGCATTGGAGGAAAAAAACATTAAAAACCATTTATCAAAGATGTTGTAGAAAATAATTTAACTGTAAAATAAGTAAGTTTCTCTGGAAAGATCAATAGACACAACCCCACTCAAAAAGAACACAGTACTTCCTTTTCTTCCAACTTCTTTTCCATCTAAGTAACAGCATTTTAGATGGTGTCACTCACAGGCCAAATGAGTCTTCTTCCCTCAGTTATTTTCCTGTGTGTCAGTCTTCTCTAGAAATGTTAAAGGCATAGCAAGGGGCGTGTCTCCGTGAGCACAGATATTTCACAAGCCAGTAAAGCTAACAAATAAGATAATCTATCACATCTCTTTAATAATAGTCCTTACAGACTAAGAAATTTAACAAGGAATTTTATTATTTTGTACATGCCTAAAATTATACAGAGTACTTAGATATGATAGATAGGTAGATAGATGATAGGGGATGATAGATGGGATGGATGGAAGGATGGATGGATGGATGGATGGATGGATGGATGGATGGATGGATGGATGGATGGATGGAGAGACAGATGACAGGTAGGTAGGTAGGTAGGTAGGTAGGTAGACAGACAGACAGACAGATACATACATACATACATACATAAATAGATGAGATGATAGATTTAATGAATGAACTAATGTCACTTGGGCTGAAAATAATCTCCTAAGAGTCACAAACTATATAACAAAAAAACCCATACCCATCATAAGACATCTTCATTTGAATGATTGATCACTTTGGTTAATCAATTGAATCTCAAATTAATATAGACTATATATAGACATATATAATATGCCCTTGTTTTCTTCTCAGAAATTGATACCTTGTTATTGAAGTTACCACACATTGAGGACACTAGACTCTGATGATTCAATCTGGATGTAAGCTGAAAGCCTCCTGGCCTTCATAGCATCAGAATGTAATATATAACTTGTGAAGGAATGAAAGCAATAATCCTAACTAGCTATGACACCAATGACTAGCATGGAAAAATATCCCTAAAGGACAACAGTGACACTGACAAACAGCTGTTTAATTAACTTAAGGCCCATGAAAAATCATGCCTGGTACTAGAAATTTAGACAGCCCTCGGCAGCTAGTGAGGTCATAGGTCTTAGAGGAGAACCTACCACGGTCACTTTACTAGACCATCATAACTCTTACTGCATTATAAAACGTATCCTTCTGCCTCCAGGTAAGTGTAGCATCAAACAAGTGTCTCTTTTCAGTAAATGGAGAGCGCTGCAGAAAGCTACAGGTCACAGAGCAGAGACCAGTTGAATGTGTATATCCCATCCCAAATGGATGCGTCTATAAAAGTGACTCCTGTACCTAAGGGTCAGAGAATGTTACAGAGGAGAGGGTAGAAAGGTTGTAAGAGTCAGAGAATCAGGAAGTCATCTGTGAGAATACTTCTGTGATTTTTCTCCTAAAAATTGCACGGAAGCTAAATCCATGATGCCTCTGTAATACAACTACAAAAACAAGATCTGAACAAAGATAGTATATGATACATTTGAGGTGAAAAATCTCAAATAAACATAAACGCACCACAGACAAAGAACTACATGCAGTTAATGATTGCTGAGAGATGGAGAATTCGTTTCTCCCAGGGATGAACTGTCAAATTGGTTACCCCATACAAAAGTGGTTATCCCTGAAAACATATACTCTTGAAGAACTCTATGTAAGTTGTACCATTAAACAACATGACAGAGTTGTTTGATGTATTTAGCATTAAGTATTTTATGGAGGATACTTGCTGAATCAGGAGCAATCTGATTCAAGAGCATTTAAAGTAAGGGAACATTCTGTGTAGCAGGACAGTACCCTCATGATACCAAAGCATCCAGTGTGATTTCAGCAGTGGTACTGCTGCACACTTGCTGATTACAAGGTGAGAGTTATGTCCCTAATTATGTGTTGCTTCTCAGCAGCTGAAGAACCCTCGAAATGTCATACCAGAGACAAAATACTGTGTCTCCTGAGAACATGACATGACTCTCACTTTCCTAACACTTACAACACATGTCACAAATAGACTCAACTATAGCTCACACTTCAGATATGCTTTATAATTTTGTTTATACATTCATGCGCTAAGGTGTTATAAAAGAATTTAAAGAAACAGTTATTACTAAGCTTACACAGATATCTCCACGGTGATGGAAAATTCTACATGAGCCAACTACAGAACTCACCTCTCTTCCAGTGTCAACTGCATATGCTGTCCAAGAACAAATGCTCATTTGGAGTTCATTTATGTTTTAATATTTTGATATATGTGTGTATTACTATTTGGTTTGCATTATATTTAAGATTTTAATATTTGGAAGTGAGGCCCTAAGGTTCTTGAGTTTCCTTGCCAGGTTCTCAGAATATGAAATTCAAGTAGGGAAAATGAATAATATCCTCAACAGAAAGAGATATGCTCTGAACTGATTAACTTTTGAAGGGCCAGTGCTTTATAGTTCTCACCTACAAAATCCTCCCAGAAACTTCATCAGCTCTCTCCATACATAGTTTACATTTAACCTGCTTACAGGGCTATGACTGAGAGAGGTGGAGCAATTCAGTCTGAATTGCACAGAACTGTGTCAGGATTCAACGCAAAACTGCATTTTTCTCAGAATTATGTAATTGTTAATTATATTATCAATGCTGTAGGAAAGTAATCCTCAGTAGTGTTCCTTAACGTGTGACCAAGCCTTGATTACATCTGGAATTAAGTAGACACAAGGTGATGGGCACACTTGTAAGAGATTTTCAGCTAACTGGATCATTTGAGGTAGAAGACCACCTCAAATCAGGTAACTTGAGATCGGAAGACCCACCCTAAATCGGGGCCATACTTTGTCATTTCAGCTCATATACAGGGCATGCTTTTGTTCTTTATCTGCCTGTCCTTCTCTAATTCCTTCACTGGTCTAGAGTGTATTTCTTTGGGATTACTATAACCAGTTGAGGCATTCAACATTATGAATTTTTGGACTTGCCATTGAGAGACAGCTGTTGTCGAACTAGCTGGATCACATCCTGTAAGCCACTCTAGTGAATACCATGCACACACATACAATATATGTGTATATGTATATATAACTATATATGTGTACATATGTGTGTATAGACATATATGCATGTGTGTATGTTTACAGACATATATATGTGAATTTATAGCTGTGTATATATGCATTTGAGTATATATACATATATGTGTGTGTGTACTTATCCTAAAAGTTCTGTTCTAGAGAACCCTGACTAATACAACATTAATTTGAAGAAAGGAATAAAACTGTTCCCAATTGTTTAACACCACAATAACCATAAAATGCTGTTTGTTACTGACATAGAAATGTAGGAAACAGTGATGAATGAGGAAGAAAATGTTAATTCTAGGACAGTAACAATCTAAAAACAATGCCTTTTCTACTGTTAGAATCTTTTAAAAGCTTTAACAATGGTCAAATGACACTCCACAGCCGAAATGACAGCACATTCTGTGGATCATCTTGTTAGTGAGCTCTTGAAGGGCATCATGACCTATGTTGCTTTAAGTGTCCAAAAAGCATCAATTTTCTACCTTGATTTAGTCTGATTATTGACAATTTTCTCTGCTAGGGACCGTTTAGATGAAGAGACAAAACTCCATGAGATTGGACAGGTTAGCAAAGTGAGACAATCCCAGGCAATCAGTATATGTCTCATTAGCGCTGCTATCTTTCTCTTTCTCATCATTCATAAAAAAGGCATCTTGAAATACATAAAGAAAAGCTTTCATTACAACGTGAAAAACATTTTCTTGTTGATTCTCACCCACATCAAGACATATGTTATTTGATGATAAAATTCCAAATGACTTCTAAAAGACTGCTTTTCCTGTACCTACTGCTAATTTCTCCAGTAATCTATTTTTCTTTTCCTTTCCACATGGAGGTAGCAGTCTATTTCATCAAGCCATGTAGTGTAATTAATTAATATTTAAATCTCTTTTGATCATAAATTTCTTATTCAGAGAAAAATGAGCAGTTGTAAAATCCTGGAAAAGAATTTTCACAGGCATAGACTTTAAATTTATCTCAGGATATGACTCCTTATTTATCAATCAAAAAAAGGATACATTTACAATTTTGGTTAAGTACTAGGAAACACTGTCATTTAATGAGGCCAGAGAGAATTCACTCCATTATAAATTTCCTGGCTTTGGCAAGAACCCTTGATCTTAAAATGGTATTGAGTTTTGGAAAATGACCAAGAATATAGTTTTAAACCTAAGAAATATAACATCTAAATCAGATAATAAAGCTTAATGTAGACTAATGTTTAACTGGATAGCCAAATGAGTAAACTACCACTGAAATAAAATGCCATTATTCATGAAATGGCTGCATAAATGGGCTCTGAGGAGAGGCAGATAGATGGCGCTCTGTAAATCCTTAAAAACCACTGAATTTTCTATTGACAATTAATGCCAAGCTTATTCTTCCTACCAAGAAAGGCATTGAAAAATGGCATATTTTTGGATGTCACCAGTGTCATTTACTTTTCAAGTAAAATATAATAGCAAAGCAGCTATTAATATTCACCAGAAACATCTTCAGATATTGCTAACTTTTCCCTGTTTAGAAGATGTCTAAAAATATCCAGCACTGTTAAATATCAAAAAAGGAATGCAATGTTACAGGGTTTTGTAATATATTTTATAATTAAATTCATTAAAAATTATATAATCTTCTGATTATATTTTAATACTTCCACATCAGGTTTTTCCATGGTTATGGCTTCAATACTTCTCTACAATATTTTACTAATTTACTCGAGTTTTAACTCGATTATATGCTAAATGTTTTTGACAACACCTGTGAAAGTTATTTTAATATTCTAATTCATGAGATGAGACCACCCGTGAATTAGAAAATCTATAAGCAGATGAAGATTTTACTTTTGTTTTGCTATTTAAGTATTTTAGACATGGCATTTAAGAGACAGTAAATTTAATTTTAGGGACATATTTTGAGAGGGTGTCTAAAGATATAACACTTGAAAAATAAACATTAGTTGTTTGCTGGCATTAACACATGGGTTGAAAGCTGTTTGAAAAGTTATTAAAATGTAGTGACAAACAACGGCAAAAATAGATTTTATTGGAGAGTATGAGTTTGTGCCATAACCCTAATGATAAACCCAGTTTGACTGTTTGAAGAGCTTTATCAATGGAGTAAAGGGAAACATGTTAATTAAGTCTTGGAACTATTAAACATAACTATCAACCCACAAAAGTACCAGCCCAGATGCTTAACTCAAACATGTCTCAGACTTTAATACAAAAGGCAGCTATGACATTTGAATTTCAACCAAAGAGTCCTGGAATAATGTTTTGAAATGTGTTCTGCAAATACACCACATTTCACTATTGAGAAAATTGAACAAGTGTGACTTCTGGCTCAAGTTTCATTGACATCTTTACATGCTTGTATTTTTCAGCCAAATGAAAAATACATTTTATACTGTGAATAGAGCCGATTCTATGCAGATAATCAAATATAGGCATTGACTGAAAAACTCATTTGTCCTGGGCCACTTATTTTTCTTTATAGCTAAGAGCTTTGAACTTTGTGTTGGCAGCTTTGCTTCAGTCTTCAAAGAGCATTCCTGATTAATGGGCTAGGGAAGGCTCTGTCCAATGTTCTAGAACAAGATTGACAGCCCAGACCCAACGTCTGCTAATGTGGTTCCAGCCTTGCTTTCATTTGTACATCTGACTTTCTGTGGTTTTCTGGAATCTATCTAGAACCCCTTGCCACCACTCTCCACCATGCTGTCTCTCCAGTTGCTATGTTCTGACTTTTCCCTTGTTTTTACTTACCATCCTTCTTCCTCCCCTCTTGGCACTGGAGTTTTCTCATTTCTGCACCATAGCTTCTGTTGCATTACTGGTAGATGCATCCGATAGTACTTACCTGGCTGTCAATATGCTCCTGAATATAAATACACACAGTAGCTCCAGCCTTACATCTTCCTGGGTTCTATCTCCCCACTGATTAGAAAATCCTACTAGCCACTCCTTCTAACAATAGCAACAGTTTGTCACCACAAATAAAAAGTTTATATCCATTGGTTTAATTAATAAAGAAGATTAAAAAGAAATAAAATACTTCCCTAATTTTAATACAAAGATACCAATGTGAGCTTTTATTTCATAATTATCATTAATTGCATGTATGCAATTTAAAATAGACTATCTCACATTAAAGAAAAGTAATTATAAATGGATGTAACTTATTTATTTGCTATTAGACCCATCTCATTAGCTACTTTCATTAAAGGAGTATATTTATTGCTTTTGATCTTTTGATTGTTTTAATCAGAACAAAAACTGTATTTTTTGGGGGGGGTCTTGGGCAATTTTTCATTGCGCTTGTGTTAGGGTGCTTTTGTTGATTTATATTTGTTAGAATTTGAAATTTTGGGCTCATACTGACCTTCAGCCACACAGTCCCAGCCCAATAGTGCCTTCCAGGAAGTTCTTTGTTGGGGGCAACTGGAAGATGAATGGGAGGAAGAAGTGCCTGGGAGACCTCATTTGCATCCTGAATGTGGCTAAGGTGCAGCAGACACCAAGGTGGTTTGTGCACCCCGCCCCCCACTGCCTACATCTACTTCCCCAGGCATAAGGTAGATCCCAAGATTGCTGTATCTGTGCAGAACTGCTACAAAGTGACCCATGGGGCCTTCCCTGGAGAGATCTGCCCTGGCATGATCAAAGACTCAGGAGCCGCATGGGTAGTGTTGGAGCACTCGGAGAGAAGGCATGTCTTCGGGGGAGTCGGATGAGCTGATTGGGCAGAAAGTAGCCCATGCCCTAGCCGAGGGGATTGGAGTGATCGTATGCATTGGGGAGAAGTTAGGTGAAAGGGACGCTGGCATCACCAAGAAGGTTGTTTTCAAGCAAACCAGGGTCATCACAGATAATGTGAGGGACGGGAGCAAAGTTGTCCTGACCTATGAACCTGTATGGGCCATTGGTACTGGCAAGACTGCAACCCTCACCAGCCCCAGGAAGTACATGAGAAGCTTCAGGGATGGCTGAAATCCAATGTCTCTGATGCGGTGGCTCAGAGCACCCGAATCATTTATGGAGGTTCTGTGACTGGAGCAACCTGAAAAGAGCTGGCAAGCCAGCCTGATATGGACGGCTTCCTCGTGGGTGGTGCTTCCCTCAAGCCTGAATTTGTGGACATCATCAATGCCAAACAATAAGCACCGTCCATGTCCCCTAACCTCTGCTAAGCCAGGACTAGATTGCCCAAAAGTTTAGGAACAGTTCTCACCAGTCACATGCTTCTGATGTCATCTGCCCCATCTTGTGTTCTAATCCACACTGCACCTTCCTGAACCTTTTACACCTCCCTATAATGGTTGGAACCAGACCAATCCCTAAACCACCCAACACAATGGTTAGAATGAAATGTGTCGCCTGTTTCACCAAGGTGACTTCCTTGCTGGGGGAGGAAGGTGGAATGAGTGGAGCTGATTCTGTCCCTTCAGGTAAGCAGGTCGGGGATGTTTCTCCCTCCCCCACAGTGCCGAAGCCCTAGTATTGTTTGTGAACTATTTTACATGTAAGGTGGAAAAACAAGAATTTGAAATTTCGTTCTAGGTAAAATGTTACATATCTGTATAATTTTTGAAGTGCTAATCTCATCATAATAATTTTGTTTGTTACAAAACAGGGCGGAGAGAATCTAGCGCTTCCTCTATGTTATGATCCACATAGTAATGCCCAGCCACTCGCCAAGAGTTTCACACTCTTTTTGTGTTGAAGGAACCATGTCTGTCCCTGGGCACAAAGTGTTAAACAGACCTATATTAAGCTCTGCGCGAGTCTCCCTTTGTCCACTACCTGAAGGAATCTAGCCAGCCCAGCCTTGGCAAACATGGCTCAGACCTTGCCCTTCTCCCCAGTTCCTTCTGCATTTCTAAAAAACCCCTAGATTACATTCCTAAAGCTAGCCACCAAGGCCTGTTCCCTTATTTAGCCAATTCCTCCTACTGAGGTTGCCTATCAAGGTCCAGCTACCCAAGTATCAAAGTCCAGAAATTAAAAGCCCCCTTTGGTTCACCTAATTAATCTGCTCAGTTAAAATTAAACACCCCGTCCTAAAATGGGGTTTCCTCTTTTATCTTTAAAAACCACCATTTTCTATGAACCACATCTATTTCCTATCTCTAGGCAGCCCTTTGTCCTTCTGGGACAAATACCCCTTTTCCTTCCTGTCCTGTCTTTGTCTCTTATCCCTTAGCTTCTGTCTCTCTGGTGCAGATAAATCTTTGTACCGAGATCTTGGTCTTGAGATGTTTTGAGCTGATTCTGATGTTTCCAATATTACCTGCATGCTCTATGAAGCCGGTTCTTTCCTTCTAGACATACATCTATGTTCTCAATTTTTTTTCATATCTTGGTATTTTAGAAAAACTACTTTACCACCTTCCCAAATTCTGAACTGCACATGCAGTGAAGTTCTAGTAAACATCTTAACAACCTGTTCTCCTACAGGAGTAAAAGTATATACCATTAGCCAATTTTAAAAGCACAGATATCCAGCAAGGCCAATTGTAAGCTTCCAAAGTGGCTTGGCTAATCAGGAGTCAGGTCATGTGTGTTATTTATTGCTGTATAACAAGTGAATCCAAATTTTGACAGCTTAAAAGAATACATTTTTACCCTCACAGTTTCTGTTGGCCTGAAACTCAGGATTTCTCAAAAAAGCACAAAGTGTCAGCCAGGACTTTGGTTGCAAGTGAAGGCTCAACTGAGCGAGTGCACATTTTTAAATTCACTCAGAGCATTGTTGGAAGAACTCACCTCCTAACACCATGCGCATCTCAGCTGCTTATTCCTTACTTGGTGAGTTCTCTAGATTCTCACCTTCTTCAATTGAGACCAATCAGGCCTGATCTGGCAAGTGTCATAGCTGATGTACTGGGTGACTCAACTCTCTCATTGCACCTAAGTCCCTCAAGGATGACAGCAAGCCCTCCCAAAAAATATTGATTCGTGTCCCCTACAAAGAAATCATACTCCCCAATTTTTTCATCTGAAGACAGTAGTCTAAACCTAAAGATGCCTTTGAAGCTCTGCGCTAAATTATTCAAGTTCTTTCCTTTAATATGATGAAACTACCTAATTCAGTTCACCATTGTTAACTTTCATTCGGCTTTTGCTTCATGAGGCATTCATTACATCTCTGTCTTTTAAAACATTGTTTGACCTCTTTTAACTCTGCGCCCCAGGTTTCTGTGATTCGACACTTTTTATAGTGCACACTACATCTCTCTGCCGTTCTTTGTCTATTTCCTTCAGGGCTTCCTCTCCCTTGGCTGCCTTTTAGAAGCTGATTTTCTAAGGATTGCATTTTTGGCCCTTGACTCATCTCCCTCTCCACAGACTTTGTAGGTTCTGCATACTCCCAGAAGCTTCTAGTTCTTCAGGTTTCAATCACCCAAGATTTTTTTTTTCCTTTTGTTTTTTTCTTTTTGGTTTTTCGAGACAGGGTTTCTCTGTGGTTTTGGAGACTGTCCTGGAACTAGCTCTTGTAGACCAGGCTGGCCTCGAACTCACAGAGATCTGCCTGCCTCTGCCTCCCAAGTGCTGGGATTAAAGGCGTGCGCCACCACTGCCCGGCAATCACCCAAGATTTTCCTCCACATTTAGCTCTATTCATGACTCTTTATATCTTTCTTCGCAATCACTGCATAGTGGAAAATAAGGAAATACTCATTAACCATGAATAAACAAAGTTCTCATGTAACTATATTTTGGTATCCCCAACGGGGCACACATTACCATCACAAACAACCATACAGGTGATTTCCAAAAGTATTATAGTAAGGGGAAGCTGTCAGATGAAAGCTGCTGTATGTTTTGATTCTGTTTACATGATGCTCTTAGAAAGCTAAAAGTTTAAGAAGAGAAAATAGTGTTTTCCGGGAGCTACAGGTAGGCAAAAGAAATTGAAAAGAAAAGGACATTTGGGAACATAGAAGGTAATTTATGTATTCTATATCTTCATTTTGATGGTAAATATAGGACTACAGATATTTATCGGGGCTCATAAAAACCAAGACTTCAAAAAGGATTAATTCTCTTGAATGCAAATTATACCTTAATAAGCCTGATCAACGCATCAAAATCTGAATATATTATCTTCCTTTTCTCAGTTTTTTTCCTATACCAGTTTTGAAATGTCATTTCAAACTAATTCCCTGCCACATAAAGAAGTATATATACCCTTGTTCTTTCCTCTCTTCTGGCATTTTACACCTAATCTTTCTACCAATTTTAAACATTTAAAATATAGCTCAAAATTCCTTCTCCTTTCACAGTAATTGACAAAAATCCAATGTCTTTTCCTGTTTAATACAGCCACGTGCTGTCTCTGGAATACCAAGATTTTGCAGTTATCCTTTTTCACTAGGATTCTTCCCTATTTGTAAAAACTTGATAAAATTCCTTTTTCCTGAAAAGAATGCTACGTTTTTAGTTCCTGTATTTATTTATGTTTTCCCATATGCACTTGCGAGATTTTTGAAGATCATTAACTCCTTAAAAGCAATAATAAGTATATGTTTCTTTTTCTCTCAGTTCTAAACTCTAGAGAATTGTGGAGAAAGCTGCATGTCATCCTACACATAGAGAGTTCATATTTTGGGTGAGGAACAAGAAACGAATGCATAAATAAATCTACACATCAATAGAAATTTGCTAACATGCAAGTACATTTATAAGTAAATATTCCCACCCTTTCCTCTGTTGATAAAGTCTCTGTAGAAGTGCAATGAACAGTATTCTGTGTTCTAGACCTTTTACTGTAAATAAAATTAACAGAGAAAAGCAAACCAATACATCTATAAACCAAACTATATCCACAGGCTAATGTCTGATACTACCTTAAAATGTATATTGTGTCTCTGAGGAGGTAAACCTCTGTAGAGGTTTTCCCTTTATCACTTAAGCATACTTAAACATCCAAGTTTGTCTTAAAGAGTAGATCTCAAGTTATAGCAGCATTTATTTATGTTTAGAAACACTAAATAGTTACTCAGTAGTTACATGTGTATACTTCTACTTTATTTGATACTTTAATTGATCAAATAGTGAGTGTCTGTGAATCCTCATTCTTCTCGCTAATGAATTCCTACAGTTCTTTGCTTTGATTACTGTAGGATACTAGACTGTTAATTATATATACATGCCTGTAATTATATAAACATGCCTGTAAATACCAGTGGTTCTGACCTTGGAATATGAAGTCATATCACAATAATCAGGACAACTTTCAAGTACAAAAGCACATGTCTGTAAGCCCAACTCATCCTACCATATAAGTATACTGTATTATTGCTTGGTGATATAAGCAGTAGGTAGATAGACAGATATTTGAAAATGTCTCAAACTTCCCTACTCTGAATTATGTAGACTTGACTTTAATAAGCACTAATATTTTGAAATAAGTGGGAAAGTATTTCTACCTTTTTATATCATGAGTTAAACTTATCAGTTATTTTTATCTGAAACAGTTAAATATTTCTTCCAAATTTGTTTACCTTAAGGGGTTTCCCTTCTTTACATCAACTACCAAGATTAATTGATTAATTACATAAGTATTTGGAATCACTTCTACAATAAGATAACCATTGTATTTTGAAGTGATGGTAGAGATTATGAGCAAAAAACACGAAGACTTTATTCTCATTGATTTTAAAGTCTACTCAAGAAGTCATGCTAATAAAATAATAATTATAGAGATAGTATATAATAAGAAATTGAGAAAAGTATATGAGGAAAATAATCACAATTCTTCATATATATATATGAATCAAGGGATAGTCCTTGTACTGTGACATTAATGCTAAACGAGCTATCGTACCAAAAGGGAGAAAGAAGGAAGTTTGCATGACTGAGAGTAAAAGCACACATAAAACCCTTTATGTGATTAATCTGTCATATCCAAAGCATTCAAAGTCAACAGAATAAAAAGCAGAGGTCAAGAGGAAGACTAGAGACATTCTAAGTGCAAAGGGCCCTCTTGATTGACCACTGTAAGTATGTTTGCTTGTAATTTTATCTAACATCAATGATGACTCATTGCTAAAACAAGACATAAGGAACCTGCTTGGAAATTCTTCATTAAAGACAAAAGATAAGGGAAATTCAGAATATCATGATAATAATGGAGATAAGAGAAGTGTACCAATTCATGAGCTATTTAAAAACAAAATCAGATTAAACTTGTTACAGCAGGTGAGTAAAAAAAAAAAAAAGCCCTTGCTTTATTCCCTGATTTTCTGTTTTTCAATTAAATTTCCTTTTACTGAAATAGTGACAAATGATATAGCACATCGACATTGAAACCTGGTAACTTTGAAATACTCTGTGGTGAAAAAAAGTCTGTGTTAACTTAGCAAATGAGCAGTTCTACCTTAGCTCAAAAAGAAGTGACCTGGTGGTAAGTATCTAGAGATCTTAATTTTGTACAGGGTAACTAAAGTCACACCTTCGGTAAGGCTACATAAGAAATAGCAAATAAGAGTAGAAAACATAAAATAAGCCATAAAACTATAGCCAACAAGAACTATTTGAGCCTGAAGTGTGAAACAGTAAAGGGAGAATGGAGAGAGGAGAAAAATCCAGGAAAATGTGATATTAGAAAGGCCAAGAAAGGAGACACTCTTATGATAAGGTCAATATTGCTAAGTAGTGCCAATGGCAAAGAGTAATAAAAATGAAACAGATTGGGCAGAGAACATGGACCTGATTGCTGACCACAGGAGGTCTCTCTTTTGAAGCAGAAGTAAGGTGAAGGGAACTGAGAAGTAGTAAGTAAAGAAATGGAGAAAACAAACATCAGTGTTTGTCCAAGAGGCATAGTTTCAAATATAAACTAGATAGAAGAATAATACAGTGAGCAAAGATTGGGGTCAGGGGACTTCGTCTATTTTAATCATATGTAACTTTACGTGTGTGCATATAAATTGTATAAAACTATGTAGTATGTATCTAATTATGTAATACATATATTGTGAGAGACACAAAGAGAAGAGGGCTTAAGGTAAAGGAAATGTAAAGGGAAAGGAATAGAAGGAAAGAGTCACACTGATAGTGAAAGGTTGACGAGAAGACAAGAACTAAATGGAGCTCAAAACACAGCTGGAGGATTTAGGGTCAAGCATTCAGAGAAATTCTCTATTATCAAAAAGTGAAGATGAGAGATTAGGAAGAGATGCAGGTAGACTAATAAACCTGGTAAGATGGCTGGGCAATAATCTTTCTTAAGAGTACCATTTTCTGGAATCCAAGGAGTCAGAAAGGCATGAAAAACTACAGGGCTTACACCAGTGGAAGGTTTCCAGTAGATAGAAGACAATGAATGACAAGCATGAAGAGATGTATGATGTTGAAAAAACTATAACTAAACTTTGAATTAAGAAGAAAAATAAGGAAAGGAGAATGAGGGATTGGTTCGGGTTGGACGATAATAAGAATATTTTTTTTCGGCTATGGAAGCCTTAAAGTAGTACAGATATGGTGATTATGGGTGTAACATCACATGTGTTCTCTTCCATACATGAATGCTACAGAGGTTGCTCTAACCTTAGAAAAGAAATTATTAGAATGTGGGAAGTCTACAGAGGAGGGATAATACAATGTGTTTGGATTGCCATTACCAAAGCATAGTCGTAATAATAAGTTCTAGTGTTGTAAGAGCACACTGGACTGACCACATGGATAGCTAGTGGAGAAGGCCTGGTGTGTTCCAAACACAAAGAAATGATAAAGAAATAAAAACTTTACCCACCCTGATTTTATCAGTATATATTGTATACATGAGCTGAAATAATACTGTAAGTCAAAAATAGGCATAATTATGTGTTAATTTTCAATGGTTGAGGTAAAATTCACCCATTTTGATTTTATTATTATACACCGCATACATATTTCAATTCATTATACTATATTCTCTAAATATATACTAATAGAGACATAACTAAAGACAATAAAAAGAGAAGTTTTTTTTAAAGGAGACATGGTAGAAATCAGTATTTTACTTAGCAATTTTGTGAAATAAGTTTTGAATGGTAGTAATGTGACTATAGAAACATATACCTGAAGTAAGTTGAACATGTAAATTGTTAAAGAAAAGAAGGAAGTAAAGCAGCGGTGACACAAACCTTTAATCCCAGCACTCGGGAGGCAGCAGCAAGTGGATCTCTGTGAGTTCAAGGCCAGCCTGGCCTACAAGAGCTAGTTCCAGGACAGGTTACAAAGCTACAGAGAAACCCTGTCTCAGGAGGGAAAAAAAGGCAAAAAAAAAAAAAAAAAAAAAAAAAATGAACAGTCTTATGATGAATAGGTTTTCACTTGAATGATGAAGTTATTCAGAGTAATGGTGAAACTTGGCAAGAGAAGAAGGCTACAGAAGAAAAGAATTTCATTAAAGTGCCGGTTTAACAGGACAGGATGGCAGCACTTAGTGAACAGCACTGGCAAAGCAAAGAGATGGCCATGTGAAACTCTCCTAGAACTTATTCAAGACTGAGTTCTCAAAATTGTCAAGTGTTGATGTGACCATAAGAAAAGACAGTGACATTAACTCTGCACTGACTCCAAGATTTCAGATTAGAAACAGGGAAGAATCATCACTTAAAAGCTGCAGAAGAGGGAACACAGCTTGCTCCAGCACCGAGGGGACTTAAGAGGTGAGTGAACAGCCACTCAGAGGGACACCCCACTTTCTAGGATCTCCACAGTGGGCCAAAATCCCAGGTTCCTCCCCAACTCCCTTGGCTTTCCTAGCCAGTCAGCAGGGAGTTTTCTTCAGGTAGACTCCCACAAAACCCAAACTCAGTCAGTAGCCAGCGGCCCCTACAAACTACTAGCCCCACCCTGCATCCAAACCCACCTATCCTCCTGCAACCATGGTGGAACTCTGAAACACAGCTTGCTCTAGTACTGAGGGAACTTAAGAGGTGAGTGAACAGCCACACAGGGACACCCCACTCTCTTGGCCCTCTACAGTGGGGCAAAACCTAAGGCCCTCCCCCAAGTCCCTTGGCTTTTTTAGCCTGCCAGCAGGGAGTTTCCTGCAGGTAGGTTTTCCCAAAACCCAACCCAGTCAGCAGCCTCTCCAAACTCTTCGGCCCACCCTGCCCCCTTAAACCCACCTAGATGCCCCTCAACCAAAGAATGGATAAAGAAAATGTTGCACATTTACACATTAGAGCACTACTCGGCGGTAAAAAACAATGACATCTTGAATTTGGCATGCAAATGGATGGAATTAGAAAACACTATTCTGAGTGAGGTAACCCAGACCCAAAAAGATGAATATAGTATGTACTCACTCATAAGTGGGCACTAGCTATAAAAGAGGACACTGAGCCTATAGTTCATGATCCTAGAGAAGCTAAGTAATATGGTGAACCCCTCCCAAAAAAAAATCATATATAGATCCAACTGGAAATTGGAAACAGACAAGATCGCCTGACAAAATTGGAAGCATGAGGCTGGGGGGAGAAAGGAGGGTGGAAGGGAAAGAGAAGGGGAGAAGGGGAGGGTTGAAGAGAACTTGAGGGAATGGGATAGTTAAGATGGAGAAAGGACAGAGATGAGAGCAAGGAAAAAGACATCTTAATCGAGGGAGCCATTATAAGGTTAATAGAAACCGGGCTCTATAGAAATTCCCAAGAATCCACAAGGCTGACTCCAGCTAAGACCCTAATCAATAGAGGAGAGGGGCCCTGATCTAGATTTACCCTGTAGTCAGACTGATTTATTACTTATTGCATGTGCTGACTTTTTGGTAACCTATTCTCTTTGGATGTATACCTTGCTCAGCCTAGATATAGTAGGGAGGGCCTTGGGCATTCCACAAAGCAATGTGACTTACCCTCTCTGAGGACAGGAGGTGATGGAGTAGGAGGGTGTGTGGAGGGAATGGGAAGAGGGGAGAAAGTGGGAACTTGGCTTGGTATTTTTAAACAATCTAATAAATTAAAAAAAAAAAACTGCGTAAGAGGTGCCACAGGAGAGTTGTGTTCTCTGTAACAATAAGGAGGCAAACATCCAGAAAAGTCAGGTACAAAGGTTACCATAGGTATAAACAGCATTTCCACGTATTAAAGTAAAATATTCCAAAACAAACATAAGTAAAAAAATCCCATCTAGGCTAATTATCATCATCACCTCAAGTAATCTGGTAAGAAGCATACCTTATGATGTGGAAAGTTTAAATGCAATAAAAACATGAAAAACAATGATTAGGAAAGATAAGATAACAAGAAGAGTGCCTAAGGCTCTAAGTGATGTCAATGGTTGTGAGTGCCCCCAAGAGATAACAGTACTCTAAATCCTGTCTGCACATTAAGCCTAATCCTACAACTTTGGAATGATACACACAGGCTACATCACAAGATTGTCTAGGAAACATCTATCCTATGGTAACATGCAGGAATAGATAGGTTTTAATAATACAAAAAGACTGAAATAGAACTAACGGAAATGATACTTTGAAGAAAATAATAGACACATATGATGCAATAAACTATCCATCTCAAGTATCGTGTTCTCAAGAGATATGCAGTTCAATATTATTCATTAAAAGTTAAGTTTTCATTGCTCTACAGGCAACTAATGACTTCTGAGAGAGGACAATTAGGCTTTCCCAAAAATGAGCCCCATAGTTGGTTATCTAATAGAAAGGGGTCAGCCTAAAGTCGTATATATACAAACAAAACTAAATAGACTCAGACGGTTATATTTATATAATTGTGTGCGTGTGTGCATGTGTATAATAACCAAGGAAAAGAAAAAAATTTATTTGAATAAAGGTGAGTAGGGAGATGAAAGGGACTAGCAGAAAAGGACCTGTGAGTTATGGGGAAGGAAAGGAAAGGAAAAATAATATAATTACATTTAAAGTAAAATTAAGTTTTCAAAGAAACAATTTTACATTTTCTTCTTTGTAAAACCTAAGTTTGATTTTAGAAGCACATCTTTTCTGTATGTTTTTCTTACTGTACTATCAGCTACTTCTTACTGATGTAGAAAATAATTGATTCACATCTTTGGAAGAAGTGTATTTGACTCTCAGGAAATAAAACACTGCTTTGAAGCTATTTGAATGTCACCAAGACATCTGAATGCAAAAATCAGGTTTTTAAGAGCTAAATTGAATAGACTAAATGACCAAAAGATGGAAGAAATAACCACTGTCACAATCAGAAGTCATAAATCAATGTAATAGGAATTTAGGAGCATTAAGCTTTACTGTATTTCCTACAGTCACAGACAAATCATCTTCTTTTCTTATCATTATGGTTGATACCATTTCTAAAAAATGGTAAAAGAGAGAAAATTCTAGCAATTTTGTTCCCATTCATAAATATCAATAAATAAAATTATACACAATTGCCATTCATAATTGTCATTGGTTGTTTAAAGACAACCTTAAGATATAGGTTTTGGAGAAATATTCAACATTATATACTTACTTATAGTTGACATGATGTTCAACTATAAATAGAAAATCTTCTCAGTAAATCAGCATTAATTATGGCAAAGTGTTGCCTTATGTTGGAAAGCAATGATGCATAGCCTATCAGACAGTTCTCCATCAACAGACCTCCTTTAATATACTTAAATAATTGAGCAGATAGAGCATGCAAGAAATTCTGGTTCTGCAAAGTTTCAACTAAAAATATCACACATGGCAAACAATAACAAAATGGGACCTTGTGAAGCACGATTAAGGAAACCTCAAAGAGAGAGACTGGGGTTCGACCTGAAGATCTGAAAAGCAAAGCAATCAGCCACTGGTTCTTACCTCAACCTCAGTCCAAAATGGCCACCCTGCCTCCAGGAATCTCAGGAGACTGTCTGAGAGCTGCCTCCTCCGGTTTTCTAATCCTCTCTAGGGCTGGGATTAAAGGCATACATCTCTGTGATTAAAGGCATACAGCCTGGTTTCTATGGCAACTAGTTTATCTACTGGGGTTAGAGGTGCATGTCATTGCTGGCTGGTCTATAAGGCTGGTCAGGGATGTGGGATTCCCCCTCTGTGTGCTGTGAATATGTTTTATTACCATTAGTTAAAAAAGAAGCTGTTTTGACCGATGGCTTAACAGAGTAAATCCAGGCTGGAAATTAGAACATAGAGAGTAGGTAGAGTTAAGGAGACTCCTGTAGCTGCCGAGAACCTTTACCAGTAGGCCACAGCTCTGTGGCGATACACAGATTAAAAGGGATGAATTGGTTTGAAATATAAGAGTTGGCCAGGAATATGCCTAAGCTATTGGCCAAGCAGTGTAGTAATTAAAATTTTTTGTGTGATTATTCGGGTCTGGACAGCTGTGAATGAAAGAGCGGTCTCCATTTACGGGTCAGTGTGACTGTTTTACTTTTGCAATCCCCAGGTAACTTAATTTATTAAAATACAAGTGAAATGCCACTACTAGTTTGGTTCCCTCATATATAAACTACCAGCTAAGGATTATTTATTTTAATACAAATTTTAGTTAGCATATAAATTAATGGGTGTTAGTTTCATATCTCCTTTCATATTTCTCTTTGTGAGAAAATTCTAAAAACAATAGCATTAAATTATTAAAGCAAAATATTGTTTAAGTGATTAATATATAAATGTATATCAATGTTGGTTTTGTTATTTTAATTTGAAACCAATTATTTATTGTACTGAAAAAAATTTTATAAAACCAAACCTCAGGAGCCCTGCAGCACCATATTAGGGTAATAGAATGATGATGCCAGAACATTCCTCTTAGTTTCATTCAGTTATTGGGATGCCTTAGCTCTATGTGATCCTAGTCCTTTTCCTAATGCAGGTGATCCTCAACCTTGACAGCATCAGAAGCCTAGGTGTTGTTTGCTCAGTTTCCAGGAAACACAACTCTTGAGTCAAGTTCCAAAGCCTTAAATGTTGTCTATTTCTTAGAATCTTGTCTATGAGCCTACGTGGGGTCTGCCTGCCAGGATCTCCAACACAGCCTATAGTTTCCTACATTTTGTTGGGTTCTACATCTAACTCACTGCTTCAGTCTCTCCTTTCTTTTTTATTTTTTTTTAAAGAAAACAAACTAATTTTTTTTTTTATTTTACATACCAATCTTAGTTCCTACTCCACCCCTCATTTCTCTGGGGTTATTAAATCAGCCTCCTGAAATGTTTTACATTTTTCCAGACCAACTCTTATACTTCTAGATCTGATTCTATACTCTTGTACTGTCTGTGCCTATTAACCAAACAATACCTCAGTATCTGGGGTTTTTCTTAGCATCCCATGCTGCCAGAATGCCCATAACCTATCCCATTGATGCTTTCCATTCCCCAAAGGAAACAACTTTCATTCAGTTCTGCATGTTCCTTTGAGTCTACATCCTGTTTCCATGTCTGCTTACCCAAAGCTGACATTTTAATTTATACACCCTTACTATGATACCATATTGCCATATTTACTTTTAGTCCTTTAAGAAGATAGTACATTGAGGAAATTAGCATTGTCTAGTTTAACATTCTGTCTAAACTAGTATGCATGTAGTATGCATAACTTAGCACACTACCCATGTATGACAGTGAAGTTTAAGAAACATTTGCTTTGAATGTATTAATTGGTGAAAGTCTGGAGAAAATACAGGAAACAAAAATTTCTGAAGATCTAAATCCCAAACACTAATTCTTAAGTTGTAGCTTCATACATACAAATCCTTATGGTTCAGTTGTTATTCCCACAACCCACATGTTGAAATAGGAGCGGCGGGGCTGCGTCTCCGGCACCCAGCCGCCCACATGGTTTAGCTTATGCCCCGAAATAATTACACGGAAACTGTATTCTTTTAATCACTGCCTGGCCCATTAGTTCCAGCCTCTTATTGGCTAGCTCTTACATATTGATCTAACCCATTTCTAATATTCTGTGAAGTACCATGAGCTGGCTTACCAGGGAGAATCTTAACCTGCGTCTGTCTGGAGTGGGAGAGTCATGGCGACTCCTAACTCGGCTTCTTTCTCCCAGCATTCTGTCTGTCTGCTCCGCCTACCTAATTTTTGTCCTATTAAAGGGGCCAAGGCAGTTTCTTTATTACTTAACCAATGAAACAACAGATAGAAAGATGACCCACCTCCATCACCCACATATCTGAACTCATATATTGTGTAGCTCTTCTACAACTGTGGGCCTGTGTGAACTAATTATTTCATGTCTAAGAGTTTTATTTTTATTTTTATATTGTCTTTAATGCAGCAATATTATTGCACTGGTGTATATTTACTACTCTAATGAAAGGGACACCAGGGAACAGAACAGGTTCAATGTGCTTTTAAACATGCAGGCAGTACATTAAAAGATTCATATATGAAGTATTGAAGAATGAATAAAGAAAATGTGGTACATTTACACAATGGAGTACTACACAGCAATAAAAAATAATGACATCTTTAAATTTGCAGATAAATAGATGGAGCTAGTGAAGTAACCAGACACAGAAAGACAAATAAAATATGTACTCACTCACAAGTGACTTTTAGACAGTAAGCAAAAGAAAAAAAAAAACAGCCTACAATTCACAATCCCAGAGAACCTAGACAACAAAGAAAACCCTAAGAGAAACATACATAGATCTAATAGGAAGGTGAAAAAGACAAGATCTCCTGAATAAATTGGGAGCATGGTGGTCATGGGAGAGAGTAGAAGGGAAGAGGGGAGGAAGGGAGAGGAGCAGAGAAAACTTTATAGCTCAATAAAAAAAATTAAAAATAGAAAAAATTTTGCTCTAGAAATGAAGGAATCTTAAACTTGATTCAGAAATACACTGGTACACATCAGATACTAGCAGTTACAGTGCCTCATGGGAAAAAAAATCAACTTGCCTTCAAAAACAGTAAAGTTAGCTGTTTTGAGTTTCAAACTGAGGCTCTGAATTCCTGTTGTGGGTTCTGGCTAACACCTCCCTGGGTTCCACTAGGCTACTTGAATTTTGCTTCTCTGTGTTGTTCTATTTGCATACAAGGAAGTTGTGTCCTGTGTTTGCCATTGTCCAGCAGCTTAAGTATCCATCCACCTTTCTCACATACCCCCACCCACAGGAGTTCCTTCTGTAGTACAACAAAAGAACATCTCGTCTGAAGAACTGTCTGAATTCAAAACCCAACTATAAAAATTTTAAGGGAGATGTGAAGAATCTACTGCTGACTTGACATGTAAAAATAACTGAAAAAAAAATGAAATATCTCACTAACACAGAAAGACCAGCCATGTAGCAAATGACTGGTTAGATATAGCCTATAGACTGCCACAAAAAGAGGAGCGACATATGGATAGTACACAATGAGAGAACACCAAGAGCTGTGATTGAATTAATGACTGGCTGAATGAATGAAAAAGATGGAGTATTTCTGTATTCAGTATCAGTGCAATGGAATAAAGGAAGACAAGGAAAAAAATTAAAAGCTATTTAAAAATGTGTTCTTAAGCCAATTATTGTGTATTATGACATAGATATATTAAAAGGTTACTGCTGCTTATATTTCTGTGCAAAGATTGTGCAGATCTTCAACTAAAAAAGAAGTTTGGTGTCCAATAACCCAGGCAGTGCCTTCATATCACCTTTATGCCTCAGTACCCTCTGAATCATTAACTCCCCACTATAATGCCCTGTACTTTACGGGGAAAAGCAGCTCATTTGATAGTATTTATCTTCTTGACATTAAAGGAACTGGGAGAAGTGAATTTCTACACAGAAGGGAAAAAGACATTTAAAAAAAATACAAGACTATTAGTCAAAAAGAATGGGGAAAAAAACTAAGTCCTTCAAGGAAAAGTGATTAAAAGCATGACAGTGAAGAGTCTAAAGGGAATAAATTCTTCACACAAGGTTAGGCTGTTAAAAACATTTGATGCCTACATTTCTTAAGGGATGGAATGGTTTTCAGAGGCCTCAGGCTGAAAAGTTGGTAATGAGAACTGCCCAGGAGCAAATACTGAGGGGTGTGATCAGTCAATAATGAAAAAGGAATCTGTATTTGATTTTTACTTATTCATACTTGTTTAAAAACAAAAAAGAAAAAACTCACTTAAAACTACACAAGTGAAAAAAAAAGTTTTTACCAACTAAATCGAATATTTACTACATCTTTTTCCAAACATTGATGGAAAGTCTGTGACACTGGTCATTACCACAGTGAAATAACAGACCAAACAATAATGACAAATATACACTGCTCTCTCTCTGTTTGAAGAACCAAACAGGAAACTAACTGGGAGACATAGGGAGAACCAAGGAAGCCCTTACAAATATAAAGGCCATTATTACTATCAACCAATTCAGGAGACTGGCATTATCACATTCCTCCACTGCATACTACTAGTCATATGCAAATAAAACGCAAATAAAAAATGATTATTTTTATGATTGGGAAGTCTTTGGGATTGTATAGTTATGAAAACAGACAAACAAAAAAACCCCAGAGAGTATGATAAAGCAAGCCTGTAACCCCAATACTCCAGAGGTGTAGGCAAGAAGACCAAAAGTTCAAGGCAAACTTCTGCTACATAGTGACCCAGTCTCAAACACAACATTAATACCCCTGGAAATGACTCAAAATGGAAGCTGTTTGGGCATCAGGCAAAGGCAACAGCAGTAGGAAGCAGATTTAGAATGTAGTAGAAAGTGAAAACGGCACTCAAAGAAAATACTGAATACCACCAATTTACAAATGTTGCTGTGTCCTGATTCTATTAGGTCTGTGGACAAGTGGGAGGATGAAGGCTGTGTGAGGGCCTATTGAAGCAGAAATAACTCAACCTATCATGTTCACAGACTTCATGGAGGGCATCCATAGTACTACAGTTCTTATATGGTAGGAATCTTGACCTTATTAAAACCCCAACTTTGAACATCTGGAAATCATAGATTATGACATATCAAATTCACTTATTCTTAGTTGTAAGCCCAAAAGCTTTAGCGAACCCTATTGATGAAATGATAATTCAAATATACTAATTAGAGTCCTATCTCTTTACTATAGAGTCCTTATATTATGTTGATGTAGGGTCTGCAGTTAATGAATTAAATACTCGGTTTCAGGTTTTTCAAATTTTGTTGTTGTTTTGTTATTTTTTTTTCTTTTTTTTGGCTTTTCGAGACAGGCTTTCTCTTTGTAATAGCCCTAGCTGTCCTGGAACAAGCTATTGTAGACCATACTGGCCTCGAACTCACAGATGTTTGCCTACCTCTGCCTCCTGAGTGCTGGGAATAAAGGCGAGCACCACCACCACTCGGCTCAATTTTAGTTGTAACTGAAACATTTCTTTACTTATTTAACTTGATATTGGAAATATATATTCATAAAAGCTAAATAAACTCAAAGACTTGATTTGAGCAATTCAATGCATTGTCATCTGGTGACTGTCTAAATGGTTTCAGTGACTTTGATGTTTAAACTCATAAAAGCACTGCCCCTTTGATGGGAAAGACTATACTAAATGTAATAGGCACAGTAGTTACCTTTTAGAAAGTAGTGACAGAAGGTATCCTCCAAATACCTGACTTGTTCCCAACACTCAACCATGCCCAATGTTACTGGGATTTATTCTATTATAACACATCTATGCATTCAAGTTTTCATATATTTTCATAGATAATCATTATCATGTTTCCCTATTTTATTCCACCTTTAACATAATTGAATGATGAACTTCTTGAAGCTAAACCATATTAAGAAGCCTTTTTCATAACAAGAAACTAGTAGGTACCATAGACACCAACATATAAGGAAAAATGCATACGGACAGTAAAACTTGTTGGATGTCTTTGCCCTCTGCACTCATTTACAATGTTGACAACAAATGATATATTCTTCTTCTAACTGAAAAATAAATATTGCAACTGAGAGATGGGTCTCATTTCCCAGAAGTTACTTCATGGTTGTTATAAGGGACAATCTTGAGGCATCTACTTCAGCAGTTTTGGTCACAGACCTACTACTTTATTTGAATTCTTCATTGTAGAGTCTCTAAATGGCTCTCTCTCTCTCTCTCTCTCTCTCGTGTGTATATGTGTATGTATGTGTGTGTGTGTGTGCAGTTCTCATTCCACCTTTAGCAGACCAGTCTATTTGTGCACCATACCTTATGCCGCAACACAAATTCCAATAAGCCTCTTTTATACAGGTTTATTGTGCCTATTTGTGATTTATGCCCAAATTGAGAAAAAAAAACTCAGTTGCTTGGTAGCAATGCTGTAGTGACCTTTGATATATGTGTTCAGGTCATTAAAACTTCCCAGATCTTCACTGGAGAAAAACTGCCAGATAAGTGCCCTCAACTTTCCCTTAAAAATGAATCCCCTTTTCTTTCTCTGTCAGTTTAGGTTTGTTGTGTAGTGGCCACCTTATAGGAGGCTCACACCTCAACACAGTAGTGTTTTGGGAAACCTTTGTATATAAGAACTAAAAATCCAAAGCGAAAGGTCCTAAAAAGCAAAAAAAAAAAAAAAAAAAAAAAAAAAAAAAAAAAAAAAGGGAACGATCCATGATTGTACAGGGTACCATTTTTGGCACAATGGACAGCATAGTGCTTGAGTTCATAGCATTCCAAAATAAAAGGATTTTATGATCTAAGTTCAACAAAGTCACATTCAACCAGAGCATACTAGACTTACACAAAAGCTACAAGAATGTCAGGGTCAGTTGAAAAACAGTCCAGATGTCACTGTCCTGCTTTAATGGTGACTGCATTAAGCCCAAAGGACTTAGAATGAGGGTCATGGTTACCCAGAGGCAAGATTGTAGTTGCAATTAAGATATGGACATGTCAATCTATAGCTGGGCAGTCTTTCTTACTATTTCCTTCAAGGAACACACATAGCTGAAATACTCTTAGAATCTCTATTTTCTGTTTGCTTTGACTCATATCCTGTTGTTATCCAAGTCCTCCAATAACTTTTTACATCATTCTCTTTATATTTATTTGCAATTTCCTTTTTCAATTGATTCATTTCTTCAGTATGTATTCAGAATATCGTTCTGTGCAAGACACACTTCTAATGCTTTAGAAACAGACATTGAAATTATGGAAATAAACTTAAGAGACAGCTAAGTGAGCAAAGGGACTTGAATAACAAATAAATGAATTCTGATCTACAGCACCCATATGAAAAGCCATGTTTGGCTTCCCATGCCTGTAACCTACAGCACTAGTGAAGAAGACAGGCAGATTGTTAGTGATTGCTGACTCAACAGTCTGACTAAAATGGCCAGTTCAGTGAGAGGCCCTAATTCAAGATTTCAAAGCAATATACAAGGACAATGCACAAAGACTAGGCTCCACGTGTTGTTGCTATCTTTACCCATACTCTCATGTTCATATATGTTCATACAGTACACACACACATGCACACACACACACACAACCTAATATATGTTGCATTATATATACTTATATGCACAAGGGAAAAAATGAGAGAGAATAGGCTCCTTATCCCAGGAATTTTCAGGCTTTTTGGATCTGCAATTTTGATGATTACAATGCAACTATACAGAGTGGAACCACTCCTTGATAGAATTTTCTACACATTTATCTCTAAAACCATTTATTGCTCTTAAAGGATGCAGTCAACTCTACAGAATAGATTCATGGTCTGGTAAAGAAAGAAACCAAAGGACATAAAATGAAACCATCCCAGTACACATTCTGTCCCTTCTGTTTTCTGGCTATGTGATTGTAACATGTTCCAGTTTAGTGGATACTTCCTACGCATGAGTGTTCTTCGCATTTAAATTGTTATAGCAATTCTCTATTCAGAGAGTCAAGTGAAGACCACTAGATATGCCTTGTAAAGGAGAAAACAGCATACTTTCTGGTATGTAGTTATCACTCACAGATGTTATTTTAATAGATACAATAGAGTGTCATCAAAATACTCCATTAGATGCCAATCATGTGATAACTCTTTTCTTGTTTTTAAATAATTCAGGAAAGAAATCTTGCAAAAATTGTTGAGCATTTCATCACAACCTTCACTTTGATTCCTCATATTCTAATGTAAATAATATCTCACAATATAATTTCCAGAAATGTTTGCAAATAAGTTGCAAATGATGCTCCTTCACTCCCACATACTTTGGTAGGTATTTCTGAAGAACAAAAACATCTTCTTATGCACTAACATACAAATTATAAAAATTGAAACATACAATGTTACAACACTTTGCACAATCTGTATGCCATTCTAATTGTAATCAATTGCCTAGTTAATGCCATTGTCTTTGCAGTACTATATATATTTATATATATCTTCAATTCCAAAATTAAGTCCAGGACAATACATTTCATTCACTAGTCATGTTTATTTATTCTTCATTAATATGGACATGGTTATCCCCTATTCTCTGTCATTCTTAAGCTTGATACTTTAAGTATACAGGACAGTGGCTTTATAGTGTTCAACTTTTCTTTGTCCACTGCATTCTCATAAGGATATTCAGCTTATGTTCTTCTGCCAAAGGTAACATGAATGGTGATATATCCTTCTCATTACATTATAGGAAGAGGAGAAAGAAACTGATTATTAACTAAAGGTATTGAAAGTAGTTGGTCAAGTATGTCCACTAAAGAGCTGCTCACATTCATTTTTCTACTAATAAGTATCCTGTGTGGAGATCTGTTGAGGCTAAGTGAACAGGTGGTTGTTAGGTTAGGGTCTCGTTCATGGGTCTTACTATGAAATTCTTACAGTAAACAGTCTTGGAGTCCTCATACCTTAGTCCTGGGAAATGTTTCTTTTTCTACATGCTTTGGTGGGGGTAGGGATTAAAAGGAGGAGGAAAGTAAGAATTGAGCAAGTCAAAAAAAAAAAAAAATAAAGCAATATATCATGTCTGTAGTTAGTTAGACTACATCATACCCAGAGATTTTTTGATAAATACATAGATTATCTGGTCTCACCAGGGGATGAATAACATTGATATGGCACATACATTAATTTACTCCACTGAACTATTAATTTACTCCTCTCTATTTTGCTCCATGTGTCTTGTACAACTCTGATATACTTTAGCTGTGCACAATAAAATTTATTTATTTTTAAAAGAATTATTGTGAAATCATTAAATATTAATATTAATAAATTATGAAAGGATAGTACCTTTAACAGTTGTTAGATGTAGTCATATTATAGTACCTATCACTAAGTATAAGTCTGTTGATTATTTAATTTAATTTATAAATAATATAAAATATGTTTATCTAATATATATGTAATATATTTTTACAATATAAAAACAGTATATATGTGTGTATATGTACATATATAGGGAGAGAACACTGAATCTCAACATAAACGGTTTTTCCTAATCATAAAAATAGATACTGCTACCCACCAAGAACAATATTTGTGAAATATCATTACTGCGTGTGTCCAAGAAATAAAAAGAAAAGGAAATCCAGATGCCTTTCTTCACTAACATGTTTTGAGCCACTGTTCCCTGTTCTTCTAAAGTTGCTTTGCTTCTAAGAAATGTATGGATCTATTATTATTATTGTGAAACTTTCAAAAAAAGTGAAGAATCATTTCATATTCTATAAGCAAATTCATTATTAGCATAGTAGCACAGAATTCATAAAAGAGAGTTTTCATCACTAGAAAATATATGGAGATTTCGTCAAAGTGCTATTTCATATGCTTGGGAGTTTTTAAAATCATAATTTATACTTTTGTTCCTCAACTCCTCTATATTTTTTGCTTTTATGACACTGTTTTACATCTAATTCCCAACACAAATTTTCTGAACATGGCAACAGAGTGCACAGTGAGTGAAGAATAAGAATATTTGAAATTTTATTATTTTCTGATTCTGAAAAATTCATTTACGTCTTTGTTGTAGAAAAGTATTCAATCCTGACACACTGAATGGGAAATTATTGAGATATCTGAACTACATATTAATTTTTTTATTTTTTTATTATTATTATTTTTTTTTTTTTTGGTTTTTTCGAGACAGGGTTTCTCTGTGGTTTTGGAGCCTGTCCTGGAACTAGCTATTGTAGACCAGGCTGGTCTCGAACTCACAGAGATCCGCCTGCCTCTGCCTCCCAAGTGCTGGGATTAAAGGCGTGCGCCACCACCGCCCGGCCATATTAATTATTGATAAATTAAAATTTCAGCTTTGAATATCCATTCTAAAAGAAGCTAATTAGTCTCAGTAGATGCATTTTCATGTATATTTAGGGAAGAGATTTCTTGGATAATAGAAATAGGAAAATACAAGTAATCCAGCAGCCAGGATACCCAACGTCTCAGCACTAATTAGTCCGATTATCTTGAATGAGTTCCACAGCCATGCTTCACATGATTATTTATGAAAAAGGAGAAAGTGACAAATATGATTTCTTGAAGTTTCCTTACCTAAACTGCTATTACATTAACCTTTTATTGCTCTATATCTAATGTTTGGATTTTAGTCTTAGCTATGGTTCCAGTGTAATAAAAGTCTGTGATGGCAGGGCCTCATAGCAACAAAACAAAGACATGGCTGCGAAAGCAGAATGCTGAGCGCTCACATCTCAACCACAAACATGAAGTAGAGGAAACAAAGTCAAAGCAGGGTGAGGAAATATGATTCCAAAACCGTCCCCCAATAACACACTTCCTGCCGGGCGTGGTGGCGCACGCCTTTAATCCCAGCACTCGGGAGGCAGAGGCAGGCGGATCTCTGTGAGTTCGAGACCAGCCTGGTCTACAAGAGCTAGTTCCAGGACAGGCTCCAAAACCACAGAGAAACCCTGTCTCGAAAAACCAAAAAAAAAATAAATAAATAACACACTTCCTTCTACAAGGCTACACCACCTAAATCTCCTCAAATAGTACCACAATCTTTGGATCGAGTGCTGAAACATCTGAGAACATTTCTTTTGTCTTGTTTTGGTTTTGTTTACCTTGTTTATGTTTATGTTTGCTTGTTTGTTCCAAGACAGGGTTTCTCTGTGTAGTCCTGGCTCTCCTGGAACTCATTGTGTGGACCAGACTGGCTTCAAACCCGGAGATCGGCCTGGCCCCACCTGCCAAGTGCTGAGATTAAAGGTTGCCCTATCCCTGCCCTTTGGGGCAACACTTTCAAACCACCATAGTATATGAGTATTTCCTTATAATTAGTAAACATTTGCACGAATCAATTGTTTTTTTCTACTTTTTTCTTCCAAAAAACTAAGCCTATATTATAATAGTTATAAAATTATGTGATTGCATATATTCATTCTACATACAATTATATAATTGGCTTTCATGAAAATATGTTTTCATAGCATATATAAACAAGTGTTGCAGTTTGACTGTCCATTTTCACAATACCAACAGGATGAATTCTGTCAACGTTTTTATTCTTAAGTTAGTTTAGCTAGTCAAAAACAGTGCCTTCTTTATCTAATATCTGTAGAAAATGTGAAATATCAAATTGTTTTTACCACTGAATCAACAAAACTAACATTGCTCAAGTCTGAGAAATTTACCAAGACATTGAGATCCTGTAACTGGAACTAAGTAGAAATTGCTCTAATAAGTCCATCTCACCTCGTAATTCTTTACGAATGCGTGTCACTTTCTATTTATTGGCTAGGCATTTATGCAAACTTCAAGCCAAGTGTAAGGGCTATTCCAGTAGCAAGGGCTCTGGGCTCCGTTCACTTTGCGTCTAAATTTCAGAGGTTTACTTGACAGAAAAATAGTGTTAGATAGGAGTTAGCAATTCAGCTTTTTCCCTTTAAATAGCAAGAACATGTGAGACTGTGCAATCAGAAAGAAAAACACCTAAATGAGGATCGCAGTGCCCAGAATAGTAAAATGAAGGACTGAAATGATTCAGTTATATTTAACATCTAGTCTTATCCAATATAACATACATCTAATGGCAGAGCCAGACCCATCATCTCGTGTAGAAAAACCTAATAGAGGTAAATAACTCTATGCAAATGCTGGAGTCTTTTCTATTTAGAGAAACCATCCACCTAGTTTTGAGTAATTCCTGTTAAGGAAGGCATCCTTGCTGAGGATCACACTTTTCCACAAGCTCTTTCCATGAGTAGCTGGTGAGTCACTAGGTGTATCCAGAAAACACACATCACTAGTCTGTTGGCAGAATCTTGTCATGCATTGCTAACACTGTACATCAATTAGTGCCTCGAGGCACGATGAAGGCCCTCTGTAAAGCTATTTCATTGACAGGATGCGGCTTCCATCTAGGTGCAGCTGTTTTTAATTCTCCCAGGTTCTTCTTTATTATTTACTTCTCAAGGTGTTTTCAGTCTCTCCCATAAAACCACTGAGAATCCCCCCCAACCTCTGTTAACTCTACATGTAGTTTAAGACAAACACAAATATATAGAAACATATCAAGTCCAAATATTCTAACACCTAGATGATAGGTAGATAGATAGATACATAGATAGATACATGCATACATACATACATAGACGCTATTTATTTTTATCTCTGTTTTGCCCCATATTCTGAGCCTTTTGTCTCTTCCCAAATAAGCAGAGACTATCTAAAATCACCACTTAAGTCATACAGATTCTTGTTGTCAAATTTAATATGCTATTTTCTGAAAGTCACAAGTCATAGACCTTTCTTATCATTCTGATGTTAACTTCATTGAACACTGAGCTTTCAACTGTTCCCAGGAAATTTTTTTCTGGTTTCTGCACTCAACTCTTCATTCTATACAGAGATCGGAGACACAGGTTTGACACCTAGTGCACTGTGATCTAATCTCACATAATATTGTTAAGAAACATAGCAGATAAATAATATTACCCATATTTTACATGCAAAGATGGTGCTGGTGAAGAAAGAGTATTAGGTACTCAAACCATGACATTTAATCAATGATAGATTCTGATTTGTCTGTTTCAAATATCTCTGCCCTTTCTAGTAAAACTTACCCGTTCATGATCGGAATACCATCTGCATGTGTTATATCTATCTCCTTTCCTGATACATAATAGAGAGAAATAGACAAAGACCCATGGCTCAATTTATTTGCTAGTTTTGATTTAATTAGTGTCAATGTTGTCTACAAATAATATAGACAAATAATAATTGGCTAACTGTGTATAAAAGTAAACTAAATTTTAGGATGTTTAAAAATTATTATTGATTTAATGTGTCTAAGAATTGCAATAGAAGGTTTGACTGAGCCTTGCTGAATTTATTTTATGTCATTTGAATTAATGCAGTACACAAGAAACTATGTGCTTTGAGATGGCTATGGGAATCCCCGCTTGATTTGGAGATTGCCATTTACCCATGCCTAGAAGGAAAGAGTGATGATAGAGGTGGTTGTGGGTAGACAATGACCCCATTAATCATTATGATGTAGATATGGATTATTCCTTGCAGTGACTCATTCCAGAGTGCATCAAATAATAAACACTGACAGCCAGCTAGTAGTGAGTGAAGACTGACAGATGGTCAATAAATTCAGGGATGGCATATTTTTGTAAATTGATTGTAAGTTTGAAGGCATGTACTGCTTTTTGCCACAACTTTAAATCACCAAAGTTGTCTTCCAGATTAAGCAATTAAAATTTAAATATGTAAAGTCCTAATCATTTGAGAATGGAATATTTACCGTTCTCTTATGCCACTGAAATTTCCCAATTATTTTTAAATAAAGAAAATAAATTTTAGAGCTTATGAAAAACGCCATGGCTAAATTGCAAATACTTTTCTTGCATATCATGTATTATCTATTGTTAACATATATACAAACACACTTATATTCATACATACATACAAAAAGATATACAGAGTCCCTAAAAACATCCATGAATAATATTAGTTCTTCCAATCTTATTATTTAAAACTAAAAAGAAATTAAATACACAATTTAAAAATGTGACACTTGATACAATGTATTTCAAAAGTCTGGATTTTATACCATGCAAGACGTTGTTATCATTGTTGGTGTAGTTCCTGTCTTATATGTTAAACTATGTGTTTTAGGCTTGGAGAGGTTTATAAAAACCATTTCAACTCCAAAGCCCAGAGCACTGAAGTCAATAAGGCAACAAACCTGTCTACTGTGTCTATGGTTTTTAGACAGTCTGCACTAGTTGTTCACCTTCCATGGATCTTCCTTTACAAAACACAAATTATGTAAATAATCCGTAAAGAATGATAAGAACTGGGTCATTTATCTAATTTTAGCATTGACAAGCTCATGATAAACCTTAGCCTTGTAAGTAAATACTCAAAATATACTACCTTTACTCCCCAGAGAGTTATAAGTCTTGCTTCTATATATGCTGATTTCTGTCTGCTGAGGACAGAATTGTGTCCCCTAAAACATGTGTTTTCATCCTAATTTGTATGATCTATGAATGTGACTTTGTTTGTGAATTGTATCTTTGTAGATAGAATCGAGTTTAAGATGAGGTAACCCTGAATTCAGATTTTCCTAACGCGATATAATTGGTGCAGTTATAGATAGAGATGACACAAAAGCCCAGACACATATGGAGTGGACATGATGTGATAACAGAAGCAGTGCTGGAAGCAGCTGGAAAGCAAGGAGAAAAAGGATTTCTTACACAGTACCACAACGACTCAAGGAAGGATTCTTCCCTCTAGGCTTTGGAGAGAACATAGTACTGCCAAAAACTTGATTTCAGACAACTAACCTACAGAACTGTAAGACAATAAATGTCTGTAGTTTGAAGGCACCCAGTTTGTTATACTTCATAACAACAGCCTTAAGAGACGGACATCCTGTTCTTCCTGCTGTGTACTAGGACACTGGCTGCAGTGCTCTCTCATTTCTGCTTTCGTCAGGTTAAAATGAAGTCTAACAGGAGTTTAAAGGTGGCAGGAGAATGAAGCGGTGAGTTCCTTTTGCCCAGTTTACTCCAGGGACATCACTGTGACTTGTTTTCTAAGGGACCACAGTTCTAACCCAGGTACCACTATCCAGACTCTGAGAACTGCCTTTGTCCCCTTTGTCCCTTGGTCCTGTGAGTGGTCGTGGCATAACTAGCGCTATCAGCTGCTGCATAACAAATTACTGTGGCCTCAGTAGCTTACGTTAACACACGTTTATTTACTCAGTTTCTATGCAACAGAAATCAGCCACAGCGTAGCTAGATCCCCTCACTCAGTTGACCAAGAAACAGTAACCAGGGAATTGTTCAGGGATGGACTCAGCTGAAGGTTCTCTACTTCAAGTTCACTTCCCCAGAACCTGCTGATAAATATAGGTCCTTGTGGGTTGTTGGACTGAGGCCACAGTTCCTTTCTGACTGTTGATCAGAGAGACCATCTATTACCCAATATTTGTCCCCTTTCAGCATGACAGCTTGAAGGTGACACTGTTTGTGGTCAAGACATAAGTGAGTGTCTTTTACAGTTCAGTCATAGAAATAAGCTTGTTATAAATTAAGATAGGACTTTGCTTATAAACATTATAATCAAGAGAATATTATATAAAGCAAAGTGGGGCTCATCAGGAATACTCTTCAAATCGCTTACCACATCACCTCTTGCTAGAATGTAACACCCCCAAACCCACGTTGGTAAATGGTCCTTCCTCTCTTTTCATCTGCTTCCTGCCTCAGGTTGACAAGTGATACAGAGGGTAATAAACTGAGTTTAATCACTCTTGCGTCTAGTCACCATAATAAAACATTCAGCTAGTTTCAAAAATTCACCAAGCCTAATGAAAGCTACAAACACTGAGTATTCACAGCCCCAGTTACCCAAGCACTATGGTCTATAAATCCAATAACTCACCTAAGCCATGAAGCGAAACATTCTTCTGAAAGAACTTACATTTCAATACAATTGCATTAAAGAAGATTTAGTTCATAAGAAATTGTGTGGGATATCAAGAGATTGGACTGGCTCAAATATCATCAGACAGGAATCACTTCAAAAAATTGTCAACAGCATAAATATTAGCCCTGGTCACAGAGAAAACACCGAAGGTAGTGCTAATGCAAGATGCTATGACTAGGGGTTAAATAAAAGATGGTAAACAAGTAGAGAAGAAAGGAGGACTCAAGAGTGTCCACAGAAGCATGGAAACCAGTGTCCGGGGAAATATGTACAATACAGACTAAGTTTCACAAACAAAGAAGCATTTTTGCTTTGTAACCAAGACTGAACATGTCAGGCTACAGACACACAAAGTCCTGGAAGTGAAAGCAGGGCAAACGACAGATACTTAATGAGAAAATCAGATAGGTAGACTTCTTTCTTTTAGTTTATTGAGTCATAATACCTTATAAGCATAATTTTAAGGAAAGAATATCAAGCCAGAAACAAGTAAGGAAAGGCAGACCAGTTTTTCCTTCAATATAAATATCAGTGGACCATGTGATATAGCAAAAAGAAAATATGTAATTTTAATTTCCCCATCAATAAAACAGAACAACAAGGTGTACCTTGTCTACATCTCAAAAGATGACTGTAGTTGCATTTAAATTGTATTTTAATAAATAAAGACTGCCTGAAGATCAGAGAGTAAAACAGTCCCACTGGTCAGCCTTACAAACCAGGTTATGGTAACACACACCTTTAATCCCAGTAGCTACAATGACACATACCTTTAATCCCAGTGGCCACAATAGTTGCCATAGAAATCGAGTGGAACATGCCTTTAATCCCAGTGATGCACACCTTTAATCGCAGCCCTATAAAGGAATATAAGATGGGGCACGGGGAGAGACAGCTCACAGACACAGTCTCATTGTGAGATTCCAGGAGGCAGAATCACTATCAGATTGAGGTCGAAGTAAGAACCAGTGGCTGGCTGTTTGGCTTTTTGGATCTTCAGGTTGATCCCCAATTTCTGACCCTGAGTTTTATTTAATTGTGCTTCATTTGGTGCCCAACTTTTTGAGGTTCAAATTCACAAAACTGCCATGTACCTGAGGCTTTTTAGTCACCAGCCCAGGTCAGAGTTGGGATTGGAATCCAGCTCTAGGAGCTGGATCCAAGCTAATACTGCCAGCTCCCATCCACCCCAGTTTAGCTTCCATGTAAAGATGGAAAATACACAAAGAATCTGGATACTGTATGTTTTTATGTGGTCCTTGAATTGTTTGACTGCTGAGGAAGGAGCAAGAGCTGCTAAAAGACATTTGATTATTAATTAATACTCCTGGATTAATCCAACCTATATATTTTTAAAATGTCTTGACTACAAAATATAAGTCAAAAGATATGCTACTTTGGAAAAGAGGTTTTGCTTTTGTTTCCACAGAAAATGAGAGACTGAAGATTCATTCTGGATTAAGAAAAATAAAATTTGATCAAAATGCCTTGAGTTCAAAATTTAAGTCAAAGCCGGGCGGTGGTGGCGCACGCCTTTAATCCCAGCACTTGGGAGGCAGAGGCAGGCGGATCTCTGTGAGTTCGAGACCAGCCTGGTCTACAGAGCTAGTTCCAGGACAGGCTCCAAAACCACAGAGAAACCCTGTCTCGAAAAACCAAAAAAAAAAAAAATTTAAGTCAAAAGATATGATACTTTTGAGAAGAGGTTTTGCTTTTCTTTCCACAGGAAGTGAGAGGCTGTGGATTCATTCTTGGTTAATAAAAATAAGGTTTTTTTCGAGGAAGAGACCCTGAAAAATCTCCAATGGGAATGGACGACCCAGAAGATCCAACGTTTCAAAGTACATTTGTTACAGTTTCCTATGAGTTCTACATCCAGAACAGCTTCAAGACCGCTGGCTGAAATAATCCAGCCTTACAGAATACTCCAGTAAGGATTTGATCTTAATTCTAAATTTTCTCTGGGTACCCACAAGATTATCAGCACTTCCAATCAGCAAGAAGTACCTAGAAAACTATGCCCACATTCCCCAAAAATGGATTATGGATGTTTGTTTTTGTTCAATGTGTTGGTTAAAAGTTGTTACGGACAATGGTCAGGAGAAAAGCTAAACAAAGGAAATTAGATTCAAGGTTCTTGTTTTGAAAAAAGAGAAAGATCAGGAAATGGTGGCACATGCCTTTACTCCTAGTACTGAGACTGAAGCAGGTGGGTTTCTGTGAGTTCAATGTCAGCCTAGTCTACAGAGTGAGTTCCAGGATGGGTTCCATAGCTACTGAGAAACCCTATCTCGAAAAGCAGAAAGAAAGAAAAAAAGAAAAGAAGGAAGGAAGGAAGGGAGGGAGGGAGGGAGGGAGCGAGGGAGGGAGGGAGGGAGGGAGGGAGCGAGGGAGCGAGGGAGCGAGGGAGCGAGGGAGCGAGGGAAGAAGGGAGGGGGGAGGGAGAAAGGGTTGGGGAAGGGAGGAAGGGGGAAAGAAATGAAAAGAAAAGGGGACTATAGATAAGATAGAAAGGTAGATTATTGAATCTACTCTGAAAGTGAAAAGGGAGGATATAGATATGACAAGATAAAAAGGTACATTGATTGAATTTACTTTTTAAAAGCAACTATTAGTTTTAAATATTTTGCATTGGTTTTACTTTTATATATTGTATAAAATTTTGTATATTGATACAGATTTGAAATTAATTTTGTTAAAACATACTGGATATATATTTCTAATCTTGTTCAAGGTATTGTACCTATACAGCTCATTTAAGAATGTAATGCAAGCCAGGGGGTGGTGGTGCACACCTTTAATCCCAGTACTTGGGAGGCAAAGGCAGGCAGATCTCTGTGAGTTTGAGGCCAGTCTGGTCTACAAGAGCTAGTTCCAGGACAGGAACCAAAAAAAAAGCTACGGAGAAACCCTGTCTCGAAAAATCCAAAAAAAAAAAAAAAAAAAAAAAAATGTAATGCAAATTTCTAGTCCTTGAAAATTATTATTATCAACTGTTTAGGATAATAAAGAAATATAGGTTAGTAGTTAATCACCTAGTATAACTGAATTTATAGTCACATTGGGTATGTTTTCATTGTCAAGCAAAGATATATTTTAGATAGACAGGTCATGTTCAAACACTTCAAAAATCTACAGAATATAGCATTTAAGATGTTTTAATAACCTAGGTTCTTCTTTTTATGGTAATGAGACATATCTGCTCCTGGCAGCACCAATCTACTTCAGAGAAGATAATGGATACTGAAGAAGCTCCACATGAAGTTTACTTTCGTCGTGATAAAAGTAAGCCACAGGACAAAAAAATGCCCCTGCCTCAACTGCTGACATTAAGCTATCCTAATTAGATAAGCAGGACACACAATATCCTGCTTCACAGAAAAGTCTGTCCAATATGCTAGGCCTGTAGACTGAAGATGGATGCCCCAACTTGCATTGAGGAACTTTGGGTGACTGTCCAGGAAGTCAGGTGTTTTTGTGATTACATTTTTTGGAAGTCACTGCTTGCATTTCCTGCTTACTCTTTTAATATTATTTACTTCTTAGGTCTCTCAGGGAGTTGAAAATTAGATAGCTATAGTTATACTTTACTAAATTAAAAAAGCAAGTTATGATAGAAACTAAATTAGGTATAAGACTTTGGACTCACCAAGATAGGATAGATACAAAATGTTTTTTCTGAATTTGTCAAATGCAAATGGACTAGACTTTGTTGATTTATTTATTGCCTGTATATATTGTATATAATCATTGCACTTATTGTATATAGCTTTCTTATATAAGTTATAGCCTTCTCTTTTAGACAAAAAGGGGAAATGTAGTGGCATTTCAATTGTATTTTAATAAACAAAGAATAAATAAATGAAGATCTGAGAGTAAAACAGTTCCATTGGTCAGCCATACAGACAGGTTATGGTAACACACACCTTTGATCCCAGTAACCACAATGACACACACCTTTAATACCAGTGGTCACACTAGTTGCCATAGAAATTGGGTGGTGCATGCCTTTAATCCCAGCCCTAGGAAAGATTATAAAATGGAGGCAGGGAGGCATCTCACAGACGCAGTCTTATTCTGAGATTCCAGGAGGCAGAATAACCATTTCAGACTGAGGTCAAGGTAAGAACCAGTTATGAAGCAGTGGCTGGCTGTTTTGCTTTTCGAAGATTCAGGTTGAACCCCAATATCTGGCCCTGAGTCCTGAGTTTTTATTAATCGTGCATCAGATGATGATCAAACAAGAAAAGACATATTAAAAGTAGTGAGAAGCATCAAATAAATATCATTAAAACGTTTCTCAAAATTGAAATCATGATATATATATATATATATATATATATATATATATATATATATAAAACAGGAACAAGTCTCAGTAAAGCATATTTTATAAGCTTCTGTAAATATTGTCCTTAAAATTTTAGAAGCATAAAATTTTCTTTACTTGCTTTATTATTGTAGTATTTTTTGTAACTATTGACATATGATATATGAAAGAGTATCAACTTAATGGTATCTGAATGTTCCTGTAAGGTGTGATTCACTGATTCCTGTCAGTTCAATATCATGAAAAGCGAAGATACTACTTCTGACACAATTTACTTAAACGTAATAGATATTTTCCTAGGAAAGAAACGGTAGTGGAAACATCTCTACAGACAAGAAACCTCAGTAACTGTGGTAGGAACTCTTTCCACGGGTAGAGGACAACGAAAAAATGGTGACCTACATCCTGGTATCTTAACACATATGACTTGAAAAGATGAACTTCAAAAAGAAACTGGAAAACTTATTAGTGCCATCCTCTAATGGATTTAGGTGCTTGTAAGAGGCTGTAAGTCTGACTAGGACCTCAATAGCCCTCAACTTTCTAAACTGTCAACAGCATAAAATAGTAGCATAATGTATACAAAGAAAAAAATGCCATGGAATTCGTGTTATGGAGACAACATGGCCTACCATGGAGATTCTGAAAGTCACTGAGAGCAAGAGCTAGCCTGCCCAACCACTGGCCATGATAGTGCTGACTGTGAATAACTTAAGTCTTAGATAATATGCCTAAGCCAAGCGGAGATGAGACTGAATTGAGATACATAGGCTTCACAAAAACAAGGTAAACTCAGAAGGCTAATTAGTGCCTGGAGTGGTCTAGGTATCATCAGACTTCCCAGTGCTGTAAGAAATGACTTCAGTGTTAACAGTTAGTAGACAGAGCAACACACCTGTCCAAAGGTGAGTGTGGAATGCAAAGAATCACATCAAGTACCGTGCTGAGAACTTAGCTGTCCACCACACACAGGACAGAGGCAGAGCAACATCCCTTTCAGTTTACATGACATCTTAGAAACTAGAATGTAAAAAAAGAAAGTCTCTGAAACCAAGTTGACCTTCATAATACTTTTGTATTCATCTACCCTGAGAGCGGCTAAAAGTTAGAAGAGCTGAAAATACGTTTGCAGGGTTTCCTCAATCCTGGGCATAGAGGTTATAAGAAACTTCAAGTCAGTTACACAGAAATGTTTGTACTTCTGAGCTTAGTGTAGGAATTTCCAGGCTCACCACATTTCCATACCTGTTTCGCATACATATCCTAAAAGAAAAATCACATTTCAGAACCACGAAGAATTTGACCATTGAACAGGAACAAATATAATTTGCATAAATTTCCATCTTACTCTCAAACAACAGTTTCTGAAATTAATTATATGTGTAACATGGTACATTATATGTGACAAGCACTCTGAGTCACAAGGAGAGCTTGCTTAGGCAATAACACCTTTCTCTTTTGGGTAGGATGTGAACTCCTGAAACAAAGGCAGGAAAAAGTATAGTTTGAATTACTTATTAAAAAGTTTAATGGCTTTTTGAGTACAGTAAGACATTTATAAGATCTTTTAAGCAGAAATTTTAAACAGGAATTCCAAGTCAGCCTTGAGAAGTACGTAATTGGATCATAGAAATGAATGGAAAATAACTTAGTAACATGATTTAACTTCTTAGGTTTGCTCCATATCCGATTTATTTTTAGGACATATGTAGATATTAGAAAGGTTTGCAACATTTAGTAGATTTTTGAAAATGTAAAACAGTAAATTATATATTGCAAAGTGAAGAGTGGAGGAAAGTAACAAAATTACTATCGAAAGTAGTAATCAAGATATTACAATACTTTAAACTAAACACATTTGTCTTCAGAGACGATTGTGGAGAGCAAAAGCACATAGCATGGTCCATTTTGTAAGAAAGAATTAAATTCTTAGACAGTATTATTTTTAGAAACTGACCTGAAATATACAAAAGAATGGATGACTCCCTCGCACATCAAAGTCTTGTTGTGTGCCCCTTTCCAAATTTATACTCTCATTTAATTATCATTGTTACATGTATATACATATATAAGTATGTATAGGCACATATATACAAACTTCTAACACATGTATACATGTGCTCAAGACGGAACACTTGGGATTGGACATCCTGTGCTGCACCTCATCTCTGAGAAAACTGATTCTCCTTCTCTTGGCAGTCATTGGCTAGTATAACTCTTTTCTGAAAACCTATCGGTTTATTCAACTAAAAGCAAGACAGGAAATATAGCTGCAACGGCAACTGTCTCTCTCGCCACATGTTTTCCCAAGGTCTAAGTGTAATTACTATGTTTTCAGAAGTGCTCTGGTATGAAAGTGTTAGATGTGACAGGCAAAAATATCTCTACAGAGAGAGGCAATGTTTTAGTTCGAAAATAGGGTGTGCATTTCCATTTCCTACAGCAAATGTTAGAGCTTGGCTTTATACCCAACCAGCATGACTACCCACAACCTCCTTGTAATAAATATTAAATGAATGTCATTTGATCCATCTATTTCCCCCTGAGAATTTCTGATGCATTTAGCACATGCTGTTAGGGGCACTTTCTGAAGTCTGGGACATAACTGTTTTCTTTATTTTCACTTGTAAAGAAACATATTAAATAAGATAAAATTTTAGCTATCAGTATTAAACCCTAATAGAATCTTGTGTGCTTGAGGGATTGCTATAATTTTAATATGAGTTTATAAAAACCCATTACTATCTGTTTCTTCTGTGTATAAAATTCCAAAAGTAAGAGCGCTTGACTTTCGGCAATAAGTAAATCTTTTAGAATTGTTGCCAGGCAGGAAGGCATCTGAAAGAACTTGTGGATGTTTCATGAAGACATGTGGCTAAACTGGGTAGAAATTGTTGACCCAAAAGAATGGTTAACCAGAAGTGGTGACACCTGCTTATTTTCCCAGTGCTCAGAAGGTGGAGACAAAACAATGAGGACTTCCTGTTCAATCTTGGCTCTAGATGAAGTTCAAGACCTGCCACATTACCTAAGACTCTCTCTTAAAGAATACAAAAACAGACAAATGAATAAACATGATTACTTTCATCCATTTTCTTATGCAGTTACTTCTGTCTTCCTTCGTAGACTCGTACTGCTTCAGAAGTAAACAAACACATTGGAAATAAATTTCTCATGGTTTGGGGCTAAGCTCTACCCTAGCTGGGTACTTTAAATATTTTAATTTTTCCTGAAAATTCATGTATGGTAAGTCACATTCCCACCCTGAAATTTATCGTCTCTGAGAAGCAGTAATTCCTGCTTCTGCCACTGACTTACAGCTTAACAATTTTTTTTTAAATATCATGAAATTTAACACTGCTGGTTCTGGCAAAAAGTTAATCCCCTCAGTTATGTTCTCTTCCACCCACGGTGTTGAAGACCTTCACTGCTTAAAGAATTGGGATGGCTGAATTTCCTCATGTGTAAGTACTGCAGACTGCCTAGCAAAGAAACTTACAAGTAGAAAATATCAACGATGTGATAAATCAGAGTAGGAAATGAAGATGTACTTGTTGACTCTCTTGAGGGCCATGCTATGTTATGCAACAATACAAAAGTATATAACAAGGTATCTTTGGGAAATCCTCTTATTATGTTGTACTTAATCCAGAGAGCTGTTTTCTAATAAGGAATGCACAGCTCCATTAGAGTTATTGAGGATTTCTAGATCTCATGTGCCTAGGAAATCTCCAGCTGATTTTAGAATATGAAGGAAAATAACAAGATGAATGAGAAAAGAGTTTATTCTGGCTTGCATATTCCTGGGTAACATACTTAATTTCAAATATTTCTTATTATTTTTCATGGTTATCTATTCATATTTCAAAGCTATTTCTTTTCAACTGTTAATTCATTTGCCAGGATTCTTTTTTGCTACATAAAAGATTACAAGATAGAATTCTTGGTATCCGTGCTTTGCTTCATGCCATTGTCGTGACGATTGGAATACAGTTGAGAGACGCTGACTGGAACCAGATTTTATTCTCTTGTAATAAATTTACCTTAACTCCCTGAGGAAATTCATGTTTAGTATTCTTATTCACTTTCAATTGGGTGTGATGTGCATTTTAACTGGCTTATGGAAAAGAATTTCGAGATTGGATCTTAGAAAGGTCCAGGGAAGCATCAAGTATTGAAAACCTTTTTATAAAACTAAGGTTATAATATTTCATTTCTGTTGTATTTCAATAACTGTTGGAAAACAAAGGTCTAAAGTAACTGTTCTCCAATATGAATGAGCATCATATCTATATTCTGTGTTTATTGAAGTATCAATTTTTTGTCCAGTTCTTCCCACTTTCTGACTTGGTAGGACTTGAATGTCATGCATGTTTTTGCTTTTGTGACAGAGTCCCACAGGATTCTGATGTGCCTGTGGGCATCTCACTTGAGGAATCACTGTGCTAAAGAATAGCTTTATCCTGTGAGCTCACATACAATCAGAAAACATGAAATGAGTAAACGTGGCTATCCAATAAGATAAATTTACTTTCTAATCTCCTTGTACATGTCAATGCCAATTCTTTTAAAGCTTTACTGAAAACTGATTTGGACCATAGTAAAAAGCCGTATAGCCTGGTTTCTTATATCTATGACATGCTTAGCAAGATAGATGTCTGGCAAGATATCAACATTAGATCATTGGACCATACGCTGTATTTCCTCCAGCATGCAATAGCTAGCAGTCCAGCTAACTCAATAAAAACAGTATTAACGCTGTTACATTACCAGACAATCACATTCCCATTAGCATCAGCCTCTGAAAGGTATTCCCATGTTGGAAGTTAGCCAGACTCCTTCAGACAATCTCAACTTACTGCACAATGTAATTTGGAGAGGGCCATATGGCAATAAATATGGTTATGAAATACTGTGCAAGTCTTTGCTCATTCTCCTTTTATTGCAGAGAGAAGTGAGCATCTAGAGATTGACTTAAGGAAAAATGTATATGTATATGTATGGAGTATATTAGCATAATCTTTGGCCCTATTGCACAGAAAAATAAACAAGCTTTCTGAAATAGAATAAACAAATATTTCATCACTCCAGACACTTTTAATACACAAGGCTATGCCTGTGCTCAGGAAGACATAATAAGCAGACGAAAGGAAGAAAGGAGATTTCTTATATGGTACAACTGCTCACATTTTCTCCCATGAAAGCAACTGCTTACACCATTTTCTTGTACTTTGTGAAATAAGAGAACTAATGCAGACTACATTAAAGAATTATTTAAGGCTTGGTAGAATCTGCAGTGAGGTCTCTTCCTATATTTTTCCTTTGTTGGGTACCTCAGCTGCAAGGCAATAGTAGACTTCTTATAATAAGAACTGGCTTTTTCTGTTGTACCTTTTAGCATCAGCCCTCCAGTACAGCCACCTGCTCAGACAATCAACATGACTTTCTATGACTTCAGAGTAAATGAAGCTCACTCCACTAACCCAATGATGGAGGAAGGTCATTGGCTAATAAAGAAACTGCCTTGGCCCATTTGATTGGCCAGCCTTTAGGTGGGTGGAGTAAACAGAACGGAATGCTGGGAGAAAGAAGCCGAGTCAGGGAGTCGCCATGATTCTCCCACTCCAGACAGACGCAGGTTAAGATCTTCCCTGGTAAGCCAACTCGTTGGTACTACACAGAATATTAGAAATGGGTTAGATCAATATGTAAGAGCTAGCCAATAAGAGGCCGGAACTAATGGGCCAGGCAGTGATTAAAAGAATACAGTTTCCGTGTAATTATTTCGGGGCATAAGCTAGCCATGCGGGCGGCCGGGTGCCGGGGACGCAGCCCCGCCGCTCATGTTACAACAGAGTGGCGCCCAACGTGGGCACCCAACGTGCTAATGAACTCCACGTAAAACCTGAGAGGGCTTAAAAAGGAGAGAGAGAGAATTCAAGACAGTTTTTTGCTGTTTCTGGATTGCGTGCCGCAAAGAAATTGTCCTGACTCAGCAACAGGAAAAAAACTGGCTGTTTTAAAATGCCGGCTTTCTGGGCTGTGCCGCCATCGCCATCTCTGTCTGGCTCCTGCAGGAGACAGAGCTTTTGAATGGAGCATTTGGAGTAAAGTGCTATGGCTTGCTTGATGGCAATGTGGACTGCTGTGTGCCTGGAACTGTGTGTGACCCAGGGGCACCAAATGGTTCTGATGCAGGAGGAGCCCAGCTCCGCCATGCTGAACTGTGCTGGTCTCAGGCAGGAACTACCGTAATTACTGTAATAACAGCGCAGTTAAGGTTTAGACTGGGCAGGACACAGGCACTACCATAATACCTCTAAATGGTGCAACTTAGGTTTTTAAGAAGTGCTTAACATTTTAAGAAATACTCCTGGATAGTAAAAAAAAAAAAAAAAATTACAGATTCACAATAAAACAGATTCAGACATAAAAGACCTCTATGGGTCACAGTGTAGGATGAATGTACGTAGGCTTGAGAGAGAAAAAATACATATATAGAGAGAATAAAGTTAATGCCCTTAAAAAAGGGGGATAAAGTCTTTAAAGAGACAGAGTACAGATAGTTATAGATTAAAAGAAATAAAGAAAAATAAGCCACGTAAAAATGGAAAATTCACAGAGAGTCTGGATTCTTTGTATTATTGTGTTTTATTTAAAATTTTTGACTGTAAAGGAGCTAAGTGCAGAGAGACATTTCATTATATGGGCTGCCAAGCTAAACCAGAATGGATATAAGGGTATTATGATTTCAGAATATGGGTCTAAGGATATGATGCTTTGGAGAGGGTCTTCTTTTGTTTTCACAGAGGATGCGACCCTGTGGATTTCTTCTATCCCAATATGGTATGATAGACCACGCCCTCCTGAAAGGTTACTGTGAACACCCTCAAAAAATTACTTCACTCAACTGCCAACTGAGATGACCCTGGCACACAGGTTATCCCATAAAAGACCTGAATAACAGCGCCCCAATACAGCAGGAAGCAGTTTGGAGAGAAAAAACTGCGCCCATGTTCCCAAATATTGTTTATAAATGTTCTTTTACATTTAAAGGGGGATATGATATAGATATGAATAATTTGCATTGGTGTGGATTTTAAGGTCAATTTTGTTATATGTATATGCATATTTCTAATCTTGATTAAGGTATTGTGATTGTATAGTTCATTTAAAAATGTAATGTATATAGGTTGTTAATGGATAATCATCAATAATTGTCAAGCTTTTAGTCATGTTAGTTAGATTTTCTAGATGTGCATAAATATATTTCAGCTAGATAGGCATTCTTCATATCTTTCAAAGACTGCAGAATATGGCATTTAATGTTTTAATAACTTAGGACTGTTATAGTGAGATACGTCTGCTCCTGGCAGTACCAATCTACTTCAAGAAGAAGATGGGCATCGAAGAGGCTCCTTAAGGAGTTTGATAGCCATTTGGGCAAGAAACTGCTCTTGCCTGGACTGTTGCATAAACTGGACACAAAGAACCCGCAGAAAGAGGACTGCTGAACTTGCCTAAAGGTGAGATGTTCTTTCGGGGTTCCTGATTCATGAAAGAGTCTGTGAGACATTCTGCAGGACACAGCAAAAAGTGACTGAACTGTCTTTGGAATTTCCTGCTTCATGGAAGAGTCTGCTGGATACTATGGGCCTGAAGGCTGAAGATGGATGCCCCAACGGTACAGAGGAACTTTGAGTGACTGTCTAGGCAGTGAAATGTCTCTTTCATTTCTAGAGTTTTGGATCTCTTGTTTACTTAGGTAATATTATATCCTTCTGGAGTCTTTGGTGGAGTTGAAGAATGGATAGATAGTTATAGTTTTCCTTAGTTATGATAAGAGATAAAATGGATATAAATATTGTAACTGTAATTCTTGCTTGATAATTGTTTTGCTATATGTAATCTTACTATGTTAAAATGAAAGCCTTTCTTTTTTGTTTAAACAGAAAAAGGGGAAATGATGGAGGAAGGTCATTGGCTAATAAAGAAACTGCCTTGGCCCATTTGATTGGCCAGCCTTTAGGTGGGTGGAGTAAACAGAACGGAATGCTGGGAGAAAGAAGCCGAGTCAGGGAGTCGCCATGATTCTCCCACTCCAGACAGACGCAGGTTAAGATCTTCCCTGGTAAGCCAACTCGTTGGTACTACACAGAATATTAGAAATGGGTTAGATCAATATGTAAGAGCTAGCCAATAAGAGGCCGGAACTAATGGGCCAGGCAGTGATTAAAAGAATACAGTTTCCGTGTAATTATTTCGGGGCATAAGCTAGCCATGCGGGCGGCCGGGTGCCGGGGACGCAGCCCCGCCGCTCATGTTACAACAACCCAAGGGTACTGTCAATCTAAAATATCGATATAAAAGCTTGAATTGCACATTTTATGATCAGCCAACTGTACTTAGAAGAGAGCCGTTTTCTCATCTTTTAATATCAGTGTCTCTTCTGCCTTTTCACCAATAATAGAAACCTATCATTTTGCATATTAAATGCAACATTACTGACAATGCAGCAGAATAAATTAGTGACTCTGTTTCTACTCAGAGGAATTTCAAAGTTGCTATCTCTTTCAGAAAAAAAAAAACTTCAGAAAACAGCATAATGATTTTTTAAGAGACTTTACAAAAGTATGGCTAAGGAATAAAAATTAAAAAGTGCATATCCCATGCCACTAGCTCTAGGCTACTTCTCCCAGATATTCCTCTCCATTATGACATGGGTTTTACTAATATGCTTTCAGTAGAGATTGTCGCCTTCTGTTGAGGGGATACCAAGGTATCTTTACCTACATCTTGTCGGTAAAAGCCTTAAGATTCTGTTTCACATTCTACTATGCACTTACCCTTAGCATTTGTTCAGTATGAGGGTTCTCAGTGCCTCAGAGATGGAACATTCTTATTGACTCAGAGACATCCTTAAGTTAGATGGAGATATTTAAATTTGCATTTTACTCTTTCCCTAAGTCATTTTTAAAATACCCACTCAACTCCAAATAAAGGAGCCTAAGCAGAAACTAGATCATTGGCAAAATGAACCAAAGTCTGGTTAATACTATATATTTTTCACCATTTTAAATACAAAATGACAATGCTTTTCCATCATTAATCAAGACTTTTAACTCAGAATTACTGTGAGGAGTGTTTTTGCAAGCACTGTCACTCAAACACTTTTTCTTTCATGTCACCTAGGATGTGTTTGTTTAGGTCTAAACAAAAGCACAGGAGAATGGGTTTTTCAATACCCCATGGAATAGTAGCTGAAATTGGCTTTATTTGGTCATAGTGCAGTACTGATGAGATGAAAATCAAATGTGGATTTAGAAGGAATGGATTTTTTGAAGATCCATATTTCATTATTTTTTGAAGACTTTTTTTGATATTTAGTCCTGAGCATAAAATAAGAAAGGTGAGTATTTTAAATACATTTTAATTATAAAGTTTCTATATAAATATTTTTCTCTCCCTACTTCTACCCAATTTTCCTCGATGGTCTTAGACATACTAATAGAGAGAACACAATTGTTTGTTCATCATTTAAAGATTCTGTTATATTCCATTCTATGGTTTACCATACATTTCAATTGTGGTTTTTATGATTTTTTCCAACTAACCTGTCAAATCAGAATCCACTCTTTTTGCCTCTAAAATCTGAAAGTCTTCTCATTTTATTTTCTGAACATGAGAAGTAGCATCACTTGCTACAGGGTCTTCCCTTCACTCTCTCACTTATATCCAATACTTTTAATCTTGCTAATTCACTCATGAATATTGCAAAGATACATAATTTGTCTCATCCACCATTGATGTTATAGCTGAGTTTCAAGCCTTCGCTCCTCTTTAAACAAGGGCAAAGGGTTTGAATTCGTCAGCTTGTGTGTTGTCTTGACAAAATATCCGAATGAAGCAACTTGAGAAAGAAGAGCCTGTGCGAGCTCACCATTTTCAAACATCGTCAGTCCACAGCAGGAAAGGGACAGTGAGAGGAGCCGTTCTGTTCTGCTCTTGTCATAATGGGAAGAACATCTGTCAACCCTTCCTCACAACATGTCTGATCAGGAAACAAGAGAGAGCATCTGGGACCTTCAAAAGTCCTTCCCTAGTGACCTACTTCTACCAGCAACTTTAAGTGATAAAATTTTAAGCTGATCAAATTCTGTTTAAACATGTATTTCAAAGTAAAACAGACATAGGTGGCACCACACAGTAGTCTTTAATTTTCTATTTGTTTTTCTTCAGTAGATATTATAAAGATGGCAAGCTATATTCAGTGGATATTATAAAGATGGCAAGCTATTTTTTATTTGTTATTCAGGGGAAAACAAGTTTATGTATGAAGCTGCATCAAAGTAATTTCTTTGTTGTGTAAAATGATAGTCAAAAGGAATTAAGAGAAAGGAAGCCACATAGTATAGAAAAGTCTTTAGTGCACATAAATGTCACAAGTAGGCAAGAGCAAGACAGTTAGGCTTAATTAAGTTTCTCCCCCAAATTACATTGTTTTTGCCATAAGGGATTTGAGGTCAAAGTTCAGATTTATTGCTTGCTTTCTAGAAGTAGTCTTATGATTCTTCCTCTTCCTTCATCTTGAGAGCATGCCCTCCTCCCACAAACATTCTTCTGCATTACTCCACCCCTTCTCATGAAAACTAAGTATGCAATGTTACAAATCAAGTACCTAAATTTGTTCTGTAATGGCTCTTTGGAAACGAGGACAGGAGAAATGGCTCACTGAGTAAGGGTGTGTGCTAACAAGCCTGAGAACTGGGATTTGATACTGAGAACCCACAGGTTCAGGGCTCTGCTCTCCCATATAAAGCTAAACCATTTTAAGGATAAAAGGATAACAGAGAATATGTTGACACCATTACAGTGGAATCTTTAAAGGGAAGAGCAATGACTATGGTTTGGGTAAACTCCTTCCAAATGCTCTCCAGCATCTGTAAACTCCTTCCAAGCAGTAGGGATAAATCCTGGTGTCACTACCAGTGACCCCACAGTCTGACCCAGCCATACAACTGTCATCCACATTCAGAGGGTCCAGTTTGGTCCTATGCTGATTCCTTTCTTGTCCGACTGGTGTTGGTGAGCTCCCATCAGCTGTTTCTGTGGGTGTCCCCATCATGGTCTTGACCTCTTTACTCATATTCTCACTCCTCCCATTCTGCAACTGAACCTTGGGAGCTCAACCCAGTGCTCCACTGAAAGTCTCTGCCTCTGTTTCCATCTAATTGAGATTTTCAGTCTCTATAACAGTAATGGTAATTCAGCCCTGAAGTTTCTGCACTGTACACTATGTAAGTGTTAGTTTTCTAAAGTTGATCCTGCAATGCATTGATATGATCTTTCAGAAGGAGTGGGGAAGAGGGGAGAGAGAGAAGGGGGGAGAGAGAGACAGCTTAGTTGGAAAAATCTCTTTGGAAGAAAATTTTTAATTTTAAAGTTAATAATTTTGTGGAGGGAAAAAAATTGTTCCCTGAAATTGACAGGGGCTCTTATTCAATGACACTGGTATTGTAACCACTAAGTGCACATGGATACATTGGGATAGAATAAAGAACGTGATGTTTGCAGGAGTGTAAAACACAGAATTTACACAGATTAATGAAATGGTGAGAAAATAGGCCCTATTTACTTGCAGAGCAGTTCTGGTTTGGTTTGAGATCAACTTTTACTTCCTGTCCTTTTCTTTAAAAAGGAAAATCTAAGAGTTTATCTAAGTGTACATAGCTTCTTTGAATAATAGTAAATAAATATTTGTGATTCTTTATTCTTTCTGATCAATTAGAATGCTCATAGTAATTTTGAAATCTTTGGAAATTATCCATAAACAAAAACATCTTGTATTATATCTTCTAGAGTATTCATCTTTACCTAATCTATCTAAAGTAGTCAAGGCAATACTGTGCTCCGTCTTCTCTCTTTAGCTTCTTATATTTTCTCTGACACTCCTTTAACCTTCCTCCTTGGTTTTACTCATTATCTATTGATCCCTCCCACCCCAGAAATGTATGAACAACAAATGTAGGACTGTGGCATTTGCTGAATTTTGTTTCTCGGGACCCTACCACATGCCTGACGCTATAGTATCACTACAGTGTCACAGATAATTTAAAAATCTCCTTTCACGAATTCACTTAAAATGTCTTTTTATAGTGGGCATGACAATTTTCTCTAAGAAATCAAGTACTGTTTAAGAATTTTTAATGTACATTTGCATATACAAGGCTAAGTCCTTGAATTCTTTTTATCTGGAGTGTGTTTCTTTACAGAGATTCCTCTGGGATGCCCGAAACAAAATGCCTAGACTAGGGCAGGCTTCAATAACAGCTGCAGCTGTCCAGACACAGCTCCAGGCTGACCACTGTTGGAAGAACATGTGCATTGCCATGCTGGGAAGGCCATGCTGGGAAGGCTGCTTCCTGAATGTCCCATGCAGTCAACACAGAAATGGACAGATCTGCTAACATCAAGCTTCCTTGTGGTGAGCCTTTCAGATGAAACTCCAAGAGAAATTTCAAGAAGGAAAAAAGTACAAAAATGGGGAAGGAAGAAGAAAGGAGAGACAGTTGAGGAAATGGGGCGTGGTAGCTTTTCGGTACACCATCAATTGCCAAGGTTACTTTGGCAGAGAGAGAGAGAAAGAAAAGGCCAGACTGTGCCTTCCTGAAGCTTTTGTACTTCTTCCTGGAATGCAGGGGAAATCAAAGTGCCAGTGAAAACAGAAAGGAAATCTTCCCAATAGTTTTGCCTGTCTGAAGGATGAGCTGCTTGAAGCACTGACCTCCCTGCCTGTCTCAATGAGGTCAAGAAACTGACTGTCACTCCTATAGTTATGATTAATGCTGCTGCCACTGGTGACATCTTCCTAGCCCCATTCTCTGGAGTGCAGAAAGACTCAGTAGTCCTGTGGTGTGTTGAGTCATTGCTCTGGCAAAAGATCTGTTTGCTGGAGCTAGAGGCTTAGCTTTCAACAAGCATCCTCTTGATTCTTTGTGCGACATGCTATCATGAAAGAACAGAGAGCCTGCTGCAAAGAATGACTGCTAAGAAGGATAAAACATTAAATTAATTTTGAAAAAGCCTTTGTACCGAACTGCAAAATGCAGCATAATGAATAATTAAACAATTAATAATGTAATCCTCTTAAAAGCACAGAACCACTGTGTGAGAGATTAAGTGTTTAACAGTTTCCAGTATAATGCAAATGGTAAGATGAGCCTTTCTTCCTCTCACTTTTTAGGGAAACAGATTGAAAGCTCATTTCCGGATTTTAATTAAATACTATTAAATTTGCCGTAATAAGCAGAGAACAACACTGCTACAGTGTAAAAGGATTACTAAATACAAGGTACGTGCCAGTGGCAAGACCCCAAATGTTTCTTGGTTCTGTTTTTATTTTAAAAATTAATGGACAATTCTATTCCTAAGCCACTGTGGTATACATTACCAAGCATCAGGTTAAATACTAATTTTTGGTAATAACAAGGAATTAGATTAAAGTGTATCAGTGGTGTTCCACTCATGGAAGAAAAAAACTGGAAGGACCATGCTGAGTAGATGCAGAATTAAAAAGAAAGTAACTGATGCATCTAGATTCTATGACATTGTCAAACCTAACATTAATATTCTCCATGAAACAGAGTCTATGTTCCCATAATATACATTTTCAATTTTCCTAAATATCCAGTTTATGGCAATTGCATAGGTATTTCTTCTGAAATAAAATAATCCCTCCTGGAGGGAAGTGGAAGGTGAAGTCTCCAAAAGCAGAGAAATCCCACAATATTCCAGAAGCTCTTGAAATATTCAAAATTCTCAAGGCTCCGTCCTATATAAGTTAACTCGATTCGGGAAATAACCAGGCCAGCTTAAAGATAAACTCTTATATTTTTATTTATTATAACGGGAAACTCATCACAAGAATGAGAAGTTCAAGCTCTGCTATGTCCTGCGGGAATCACCCAGAGAGAGCTAGCACCTGGTCTGTTCCAGTTTTTCTTCCTGGGCTGCAGGTAGCCACACCTTAACTAGGTTCCACTTCTTAAAGATGATTGGTTAACAAAGCTTTCCCCATCACCTTCCCACGATTACATCAACATATACAAGGTAGAGGGGACTACCCAATAACTTGCTCATATTGAAGGCAACTCCAGGGAGGCAGGTATTAGGAGTCATTAGCCATGCAGGTGTGAGCTTTTCAGTGATCAAGGAAACTTCTCTTTGCAGCAGGTTAAGACCATTACAGAGAGCCACAGTCTTTCAAAATGCAGTTGTGAAGCTCAAACCCAATAGATACATCTAGAATACAACTCCCACACCTGAGGCTCATGGATCATTGTGGAAATGGTGGCAGAAAGAGTGTGAGAACCAGAGAAGTAAGGAGCTTGAGACTGTGTTTCCTGGAAACATCAGAAACTACACCCATAATCTCTCGTCAACGCGATTGCCTAAAAAACAATAGCAACAGACTTCTAATGTGGATGAGGAAAAACCCGTGAGGCCTTAACCATAAAGAAATAACTATGGGAACTAAGGAATGTTGAGAACAGAAGAAATACTCTTGCCCATGAAAGAGCACACCAATTGGTTATCCAATATCAAATGGTCAACTCTGAAAACACACAAAACCAACATTATACAGACTCATTAATTGTATTTATTTATGTATTTAGGAATGTTTGTGTGTATTAGCAATAAATGAAAATAAGAGGTCATGAATTTGAAAAAGAAAAAAGTCTTTTACTGAAGCTAAATTTCAATAGACTGGCCGTCCTCAAGCCCCTGTTATTTCCGTCACTCCCAACATTGCTATGACAGCCATGTGCCACAAAACTCTGGATTCTACTTGAGTTCTAGAGCTTCATACTTGGTTTACATGCTCACACAGTGTGCATTCTAGCAACTGAGGCACCTCCCTAGTCCACCTTCTACTTTGGGTTCCACATCCCAGCATCCTTTTATTCCCACATCTATAGGTGGAGTTGAAGGTTAATCTCTTGCAGATCATCCTAGTCTTTCCTAGCTGGTTTCAGTGACCTAGTCCATAGAGCACGGCTTATTAAAAGCTGATACCAGTGATGTTTCTAAGGAAGAAGGAGTTGTTGCGATCATTCAAGAAGCAAACGTGAGGGGATAAGAAGTGAAAACAAAGAAATGTATAGACATCCTTGATGGGTAAAGGCTATCTTACAGTCTTAGAGGATTGAAACGAGGCTAGACTTTCCCTTCACAGAAAATAGTCACTCACAGGACACGACGTGAGAGACAAGAGTGTCTAGAAATGCAAAGCCATATTTCAATATACACATACATCTACAAGATGCAATGACAACCGGAATGTTTAGTCTAGAACAAAAATAAAGGAAGAAAATCAATTTCAAGAAGATCACAGCCTCAGCTAAGTACACTAAACACGGTTAATTTAAAATCAAATTTTAAGATCAGAACTCTGTTGATTGGTGTGACTGGGGATCAGTGATAATTAAATACTTTAACACATTGTATCATTCACTTGCAAAGACCAGCACACAATCTTGAAATCCTCTGTCTTCACCCCCCACTCGGCCAAGTTTTAATGTTTCATTTTTTAAAAATATTTTCTAATAAAATGTCAATCCCATTTCTACTGATAAGCAGTGAAGAAATCTGATTTGCTTTTAAGGGACTATTTTTCCAACGGGGTTTGCTGGCATTCATCTACACACTAATGAAACACGAAAGTTCGGTTCTCAACATTTAGCTATCCCATGTTGACATTTGAAACCACTTTAAAGAAAAAGGGTATCATATCAGAATGTGCAGGAAGCTGGAAGGAGGTGGGAAAGGGCTAGACCTTGGGCATCTTCCCTCAAGAAAATGAGTACGATTGATATTCACTCCTTAGAAAATGAACGGCAAGCGTGAGCTGTGAAATGAAATCTTTACATCCCATAACTTCCTGAGCTTTGAAACCACGCTAAGTAAACGGAATTTGAATAAGGTAAGAAGTGGGAAAAGGTGAAATATCTGTTATCACATCTGGATTAGGCCAGACATCCCAAGTTTCAACCTAACAGGAAGTCTGGAAACATTACCTGGCAAGGATGGGAATATTTTTTGGCAGAGAGTGCTGATTAATTTCTTCCCCATGATAAAAGACCAGCGGTGAGAGGAAAAAAACATTTCCAGGCAAGCAACATAAACAAGCAACTTCTCAAGTAGCTTAGAAAATGTGGTCACTTTAGTCCAGTGCACAGTGTTAGGTACTCTCAGGCATGAGGCTTTAGAAGCAAAATTGCCCAAATGGGCTGCTGCCCAGCCTGGCAAGGAGGGTCATTACAGAGTCGGTAGACCAGAGCAGCAGCCAGTAGCGAAAAACCCTTACTTTTCTCCCTCCAGCTGCTTGCTGCTCCCTATCTACACCTAAACATAAACCTGGCTCACTAGTTCTTCAATTCCCCCTTTAAAGGACAAGGCAGACACTCCAATCTCAGCCAAATCTCATTTTATGCTCGTCTCACTTTGCTACAGAATTGTTTTCCTTCCACGCTGCATTTTTCTTGTACAATCACCAAACTGGCAGACTCTGAGTAGCTTGTCACAAAGAAAAAAGGTATTTGCATTTCATAGGAAATTAATCTAATCAGCAGCATGTTTGTAAGAGCCAAAGCCAGACTTGTTTACAAATGAACAATACCTGGGGGGGAGGGGTTAATCTTATTATAATATGACCTTCCAAAGCCTAGGACAAAATTGTTTAATTCCCATTGTTAACTCATTGTGTTTAAAGGCTACCATGTCCCATGGCTTTTTCTAAACATAAGGAAGCAAGCTAAAAATCACCTTATTCTAATAAAATAGGAAGCAGGAGGTAAACTAATAGCAACCTTTAAGGCTGTGATGAAAATAGCTTTCCATAAAACAAGAATAAACAACATTTCAGTCTAATTTACCTATGCATAAAATGTAAACTAGAACTCAACATGCAGTAAAATATTAGTATCTTTACTGCCAGCATAATCTTAACTAATCATTTCTTATGTTATTTCTGTAGTTACAGTAAGTCACCTACATGAAATTTGACTGAATAAGGTTAGCCCTACAGCTGAAACGACTGGTTTTCTTCATTTGTTCGGTGTTGGGTTCCTCCGCCCCCATTTCATAAAATGTTTTCTCATTAATGTCCCCAATCAGCTCCAAGCTAGTCTCAGGCAAGATCAGTCTAGGCCCTTTGTAGAATGCCACTAGCTCCAAAGGGTTTTCTTCTTAATAGCACCCTCCTTTGTAATACATAAAGGCATTCTTCAGAGACACTGTAATTATCCAAAGTGAGCTGTACTACTGCAAATTACTTCAGCACCCTTTGATTTATCTGTAGTAAACATATTCTGTGTTTATATACACATTAAACCTCTGCCCACTGAATCTATGTGATGCAAACATTTAAACCACATAGCAGGGATGAATACCAGATGACCCTGTAATGCTACATTCCTTCCTCTTCCCATCATATTGGGGAAAAAAAAATAACCCTTGGCATCTTGCCATGTTTTTGAAAATACCTTTGAAAATGACTCAGAATATCATAACTTCACATTTGCAATCATTTCCCCTCAAAAGATAGCATTTGTCCATCCTCTGAGGCCTGCGTTTCTGCATTTCCACTTTCTGCTTCATTACTGAGTAGGTCTTATCGGCAGCCCCAGTTGCTGTGGGAAAGATTGGAATTAAGCTTTTTTATTTGTCTTACATGGTTTACTCCGACAAGATTTTCTGCGTATTAGCCTCTTTGTTCAATTGAGAACGGGATACATTGCCCAGGCATTGTAAAATTTACATCTTGCTTTTTCTCCTGTATTCCTTCCAAAATTGGATTGAAAGACAGAGTATAGTTTTTAATTAGAGCTCTGACTGACAATGGACATTTTTGCCCCTGAGCACAGGCATCTCTGATCAGTGGTTTTTATAAGAATCCTAATAGGAGATGCTCCCTACTTTCCTATAATCTTTCTTCAAGCAGTATAAGCGCCAATGAAAATCTGGGGTATTCCTGACAATATCTGTTTAAAGATCATCATCGCCAGATTAATCTGATCATGATCTACAAAGGGAAGGTATGAATCTAAAGCAAATGGACTTTTCCTTTTCTCATCATGCAATCCAGACTGAAGCCCCTGCTGACTTCAACAGAGTAAAACTAGAAGCAGTTCCGTCCTTCCCCTTTCCCCAAACATTTCTCTGAAAGTCATCCTTTTCATCTTCAGGTTGTCTTAATGATTTGAATGGTTTCAGAAGGTACGATGGCTACATCATTCGAGCATGGTTGAGAAACCCAGAATGATAGTAAACCTTGTTATATAAGTTGGAGAATTAAGACTAGACCTGTCAGGAAATCAGAGGCTTCATCTTGGAGTTTGTAAAGAACAAGTAGCGAACATTTTGCTGGCACAGAGAAACTTTGACTCTTCTCTTTGGAACTTTCTGACTCTTTAATTTCATAACATGTTACTTTTCCCTCTCCCTGGGGAGTCTGCCTCCCACACCCATCATTTAGACATTAAATTCCTCAGGACTCAGCAACAGCGCTTTTTGTTCTCCTGCAATATTTTCCTTTGAGGTGATCTGATCTATTTTCAGAGCTTAAAAATCTCCTAACATCAATGATTCCTGAAAGTCTAAGTACAAAATGCTCCAATAACATATAATTTTTTTAAAAAAAATTACTTAATTTATTTTACAACCTGACCATAGTTTGCTCTCCCTCTTACTCTCCCATTCCCTTCCCCACCTCCCCTCCACCACCAACCTCAATCATCGTCTCCTCTATTTCTGTTTCAAAAGGGTCAGGTCTCCCATGGCATCAGAAAATCATGGCATATTAAGTTGCTGTAAGACTAAGCACCTCCGCTTGTGTGTAGGTTGTGTGATGCAATCTAGTATGAGGAATAGCTTCTCAAGTCAAAGCATTAGGGACAGCCCTGCTCGCATTGTTAAGAGTCCCACAAGTAGACCAAGCTACACAACCATCATAGATGGCTTAGGTCAGTACTATGCAGGTTCCCTGGCTATTGGTTCAGACTCTGTGAGTTCCTATGGGCCGCATTAGTTGTTTCTGTGTGTTTTCTCATGATGTCCTTGGCCCCTCTGGCTCTTTCAATCCCTCCTCACTCTCTTCCACAAGACTCCTGGGTTTGGCCTAATGTTTGACTTTGGGTCTCTGCATCTGTTGCCATCAGTTACAAGATGAATGCTCTCTAATGACAATTGAGGGAGTCACCAATTTAATCACATGAGATGACCAGTTCAGGCTGCATATTCACTATTGCTAGGAGTGTTAGCTGGAGTGTTCATTTTCAGGGTCAGGTAGACATATAAATTTTTATATCCAAATGTTCACTTGATTTAAGCATCTCACATATACCTCTGATGTGGGAGTCCCCTCTGTGTGCTGTAATTACCATTAATGAATAAAGAAACTGCCTTGGCCTGTTGATAGGGCAGAACTTAGGTAGGCAGGGAAGAAAGAACTGAATGCTGGGAGAAAGAAGGGTGGAGTCAAGAGACACCATGGATCAGCTGTAACTTTTTGGTAGGCCCACGACCTCATGGTGATATAAAAATTAATAGAAACGGGTTAAATTAATATGAAAGTGTTAACCAATAAGAAATTAGAGCTAATGTGTCAAGCAGTGATTTAATTAATACAGTTTCTGTATGATTATTTCAGGTGTAAGCTGGCTGAGAGGCTGGGAAGAACAAGCAGCTCCCTCCCTCCTACATACCTCAAGCTACAGCATCTCAAAAGAGACTGCTAAATTTCTTTCCCCAAATTCTTTCTCATTATAAATTTTCTCAAATATGACTCAATAACAATTAGCACCATCTTTTACTCCTATATGCTCTATCAAAATCATAAGTAAGATATTTCATCTCAAATATCACAAAATCTGTCCATAGCTACCAAGTATAATTAAAATAGCTCAATTATCTTAATTTCTATTATCACCTACCTATTCAAAATTATCAGCATTGCTCTTAATTAACTCATAACTTATTCCACAATTTCCAACTTACTTTGCATTATTACTTTATACTTTGTGAAATAGTTAAAGTGATCTTTAAAAATTATAATGAGCATTTCATCAGTCTCATATTTAAAAGCTCTAACAGCTTTCCAAACATTGCAGATAAGGTCTAAAGTCACCATAGAAGCCTATAAGAAAGACTTAGTGATCTCTCTTCTACGCATCTCAGCAAGCTCGAGTTACTTCCATTGCACACTACATTGCAGCCATATTTATATATACTTTGTCACAATAAGCCACACTGAAAATGGCCTGAAGTTAAGCTCTGCCCTCTGCATCTAATTCTTCATCTTCTACTCCTGGGTAGCATAGCTCCTAACTAGTCTGAACATAGTGTCAAGTCCTCTGAAATATCTTTCCTAACCAGACTTGCCATTTTACTCATTTTTTTTTTTAGTTTGTTCTAACTTTCAATGCAGTTATTACAATTATGCTGCTTACATTTTCATTTTCCTTGTCTTGGCTCATCACCTGCTATTTAAAAGTTCATTGATTCATTGTTCAATACTCCATTTCTAACCTCTACCATGGCACTGAATCCGTAATAAGCATTCAGTAGTTTGCACGGCTTGTACATTTAGTTTTATTTAGACTGACTCTTAAAATATGAAAAAGTATTGGCAACCTCTGATTATCACAAAGGACTTCCTCCCAATGAAGGAAGTATCTAAATAAGAGTCAGTAATAAATTTAAGCATAATGAATGTAGCATTGCACACAAACACACAGAGAAGGTTAACGCACAAAAAAGAGGGGCTGGAGAGATGACTCTGTGTGTAAACTGCTTTCACTGCCTGAGTTCCTGATTTGGAAGACTGAATGTCATATCAATCTTCTGTAACTCCAGCACTGGAAGAAACTGAGACAGGCAGAGCTCAGGGGCTTGCTGACTAGAAACTAAACAAAATTCACTGTGTTCCATGAGAGACCTCTTCTCAAAAATAATAAAATAAAAAATGTGGAGGAGATAGAGAAAGGCATTCGGCATTGACCTCTCTGCATGTGCTCTCATAGACACAAAATCACAGGCACAAAAAGAAGTAAAGAACAAAACGAGTGGTGACTTGTGCATATCTCTAAATGAGTTCTAGTGATAGAAAGCAAAACAACCAAGAACTCCAGTTGAGTGTGATAGTTCCCTTCTTATAATCTTCTCAGCAGATAGACACAGGCAGATTTCTATGAGTTGAAGGCAAGGAAGCCTCACAAAATGAATACAGGCAAGGGCTACATAATGAGACTCCCTCCAGCAAAAACAAAAAGAAAAACAAAAAAAAAAAAAACAAAAAAAAACAAGAAAAACCAGCACTAGGGAGCTGGCTCAGTCAGGAAGGTGCCTGTTGGGCAAGCGTAAAGATTTCATTCTGATCCCCACTACCCACATCAAAATCAGGTACAGCAGCGTATGGTTTTAGTGCTGGTGCTGGAGAAGTAAAGGGAGAAGGGTTGCTTCAGCTCTCTGGCCAAGCAGCCTAGTGAACTCCAAGTGTAATGAGAGACCCTGTCTCAAAAAACTATGATGGATCAAGATATAGAAAGATAGCAAGTGTTGCCTCTACATGCATATGCCTCTACAAACACATGTATACACAGGCACATACATACACATAAACATATACACACACACAACCTTAACACTCACAAGTTCACACATACACAACACACAAACACACATACATGTTGTAGGGAGAGTCTGCTTGTTCATCCCGGCTGCCGGGCTAGCTTACCCCCCAAAAATAACCACACAGAAATTATATTAATTAAAACACTGCTTGTCCCATTTGCTTTAGCCTCTTTTTGGCTAACTCTCACATCTTGATTTAACCCATTTCTATTAATCTGTATATCGCCACTTGGCAGTGACTTACCAGGAAAGATTTAGCATGTCTGACTCTGGCGTCTCCATGGTGGCTCTCTCTTACTCTGCTTACTTTCTCCCAGCATTCAGTTCTGTTTCCCTGCCTACCTAAGTTCTGCCCTATCAAAATGTCAAGGCAGTTTATTTATTAACCAATGAAAGCAATCCACAAACAATAGGATGTCCTACACGACATATACACAAAGAAAGTTAAAGATGCAGACTAATGTCATTGCTAAAATGTTATCAGACTTTAAGAAAACTCAGTTATAGGTGTATATTTACATTAAATGAGAAAGAATGCACTACATGTTCAAACTCACTGTTTATGCTACAATCAAAACTCTGAAGGATTATATATAAATCTAATATTTGCAAGTACACTAGTGACAAATTATAAAATTACATCCGTAGATTAATATATGTCTAAATATATGAAATAACATAGCATATTTATGAATTGCAGAGCTCAATATTGAAAATGTCACATTTTCCAAATATCAAAATTCCAACTTTATATTTGTGTGTATGTATTTCACTGTGTAGCTTATCAAATTAGTCACACAACAGGACATCTATAGTTAATAATAATGTATTATATATTCAATATTGCTCAGAGTAAATGCTTCCCCACAAAAAAGATAAATGAAGAGATAGATATGTTAATTAGCTCTATTTAATCATTCCATGTTTTATACATGATCAAAACAACAGATTGCATGCCATAAATATATATAACTATTTTATGTCCATTAAAATAACTACAATTAAGAGACAGAAAATGCAAGGAATCAAGAATAACCAAATATTTTGAAAAGGAATTGAGTGAGAAATTTTCTGCATATATTAAGAATTGTTTCATATGAGGAAGTTGTAATAAAAGCTATAATATTAAGATCTTGTGGGAAGCGGGGAAGCTCTGAGTGTGTGAAGTCCTGAGTGGGTGTGCATTGTTAACATTAGCTCACCATGTCAAGGACCAAAGCCTCATACTCATAGGAAATTGGCGAAACCTCCCCTGCAAAGTGAGACTCAAAGCCGAGCCAAATGCAAATGTTTACAGTTTGTTAGAAAAAGTCTACTGTAGCTCTCTCTCCCTAGATGTTTGTGACCTGAAGACTGCTCCCCTACAGAGAATGCTTTCCTTGAGATGAGCTAAACCTGTCTGTACCATAAATTCAGCTGTACCATAAACCCTGCCTACTTTCTCAACTGTATACAGTAACCCACCTGCATGTTCAATTGCATCTCATAATATGCTATACTACCCAAGGACTGTAGCTTCTCCATCAGAGAGCTCAAACCACCAGATATGAGCCTTTATGTATCTATTTATATCAGCATCTGTGTTTTCTTCATTCACTGGATTCCCCTCCTCAGGGTTCTGGAACCCAACTAATGCAAGATGTAGCATACTGGCTAGCCAATAGGGACCAGAAATAGTGGCACTTGACTGTCAGGAACTCATGAAGAAGGAATGTATGCTCATAAAGGTAAAGAAATAAATAAAGGGAAAGGAATAATTAAAAGGAAAGAAAGACAGAAAGATAAAAGAACAATTAAATGAACAGAGGGGAGCACATGTCAATTCATTGGATATAAAATAAGAAATAAGGAGATTCTTATGATAGGTAGATAGATGTTAGTACTTTGGAGGAAGTTTGGGCAACAAAAGAAGTGGAGTGAAGACATTTCAATCTCATTGGTTCATGACTTGTGTTTGGGAGGTGTGCCCTTGGTTTCCAGGAAAGGAAGGGGAGATAAATTTGACTACTTGACAACAACTGAATGAGTGAATAAATAGAAACAAAATGTATAGTGGACACAGATGGAGGTCTAAAGAATGCTCCCATTTATGTAGGTTTACCTGCTTTTACCTCACATTTGGCAAAAAGAAAGGAAGTCTAGAAGTATACACAGATATCCATAGGAGATGGGGGAAGGATTGTGATGAGATGGTTGCTTGGAAGTTGCTTTTAGAGGACAGTGTTTCTTGATCTGGATAATTACTTCACCAGTCCACTTTATAATTTGTGAATTTGTACAGTTATATCTATTTAAGAAAGGATTGCTGGGTAGAAAGTTAGTGATTAAAAACAATAATGATACCTTACTTATTTCATTCCCTGCTTCTTTATGTTTAATGATATCAGTCACGTGATTCCTTTGTTAAATCAGAAGGTAGGCAATTTTCAGTTCTGCTGCTCTATTCTTTTCCAGACATTTAAAGCCATTGCTAAGGACAAATTCCCTGAGAACACCAGTTCCTAAAACCACTAGAGGTTATCAATATATACTTTGTACTCCTAGTATCATACTAGTAAAGGCAAGTTCAAGGGAAATGGGCCTCACTGATCATGTCCACAACTTCAAATCAATATAATGTCTGTCCCCAGGGCATAGTTGAATAACGTGAGTAATGCAGTTGTCATAAAAAAAAAATGAAACTAGCCCAGTGTTTCCCATTAAACATTTCCCTTTACCAATATCTTAAGCCCATGAGAAAAAAGAGAAAGAGAGAGGAGAGAGGGAGGCAAAGAAGGAAGGAAGGTCCCCTAATGCAATCTTTCTGAAGATTCCAACTTTTTTCCCTAGCATGCTTCTTTTTTAAGCACTTCCTTTTCTAAGCGGTTTTTTCTTGACATCCATCTATATCTGTCATCAATTTCTATTACCAATAAGAATAAGAACCTGGGCCAAAGAAGTCTTACATCCTCCCTATAGCATAGATATTTTTCCAACTCCTTTTTATCTTAATTTTTTTTGTTTAAAGAATGAATTTATTTCTTCCATCTGGAAATACATAGAGAATAATAGATTCTTAATTTCATGAGATTTTGAGGGCTTGTTTTGTTTGTTTCATTTTAGTTTTGTTTGGTTTTTGATGAGGAAGTGGGGTTGTTTTGGATGTGTGAAAATAGAATTCAAGCTGAAATGAATGATGAATTGTATTTTACTGGTAGACTTCTCTGTTGTATAGTATGTTTTAAGAAATGTAGCTTTGTATTTTTAATTAATACTATAAAGAGAACATTTCAAATATGTTAGCAACTGCCTTGAAGAAAGGCTTGCTTCAGCAAAAACCGCTGTCAGATGAGTTATCAATTTAAGCAAAGTTGTAAAGACTTAGTCTCTGCTTTCTTCCAAGTTTCCCAATTTTGAGAGATCTGAATTTGTGAAGGTAGTACATTTGAACCTCTGTGATGTGTGTGTGTGTGTGTGTGTTTACCTGTATGTGTGTACATGTATGCACTATGTGTCTTTGTGTTTGTGTGTATGTGCCCATGTGTCTGTGTGTGTGTGTATTTACCTATATGTATTTAAATGTATGCACTATGTGTCTTGGTGTTTGTGTGTTTGTGCTCATGTGTCTCTGTGTGTAACTACTAGCTTTTTGTCAGTTTTTTTCTATTGACCATTAAGTGTAAATCCCTAAAGTAGTTGCAATATCAGGCTAACATTTCCACAATAAAGATAAAGTGGCTTAAACAACAGAATTTTCTTTTGGCTTTTTGGAAGCTTGTGTCCAAGTTCAATCAGCAGGGTTGGCTCCTCTGAAGATGTCTTTCCTTGGCTTATGGGTCACCATCTGTGCCTTCTAACAGCATACATCTTTGATGGTCTTTGTTTTTGTTTTTTGTTTTTTCGCTAAAGTTCACTGGTCACGTTGGGCTAAGGCCTTATACTTAATAATATGTTTATATTTCCTTTAAGTCCTTATAGGCCTATGTTTGAATATAGTCCCAGTGAGAATTAGCGACTTTACACGGAATTTAGTTGGACAGGTTAGTCTGGAAACAAGCATTTTTGCCTTGGTAAATTTTTATGTAACCATTCTGCAGGTTATACCAGGTAGTGTAATAAGTTCCCAGGTGAAAAACTCCATATTCCTTTTCTAAAGGGAAAAAAACAATAAAACAAAACATATTATATGCTCACTTCCACCCTTCAATTATAAAACAAAAAGCGTATATTTAAATGTGTGGAAAATATAAAATAATATATAAATCTTTTTATATGACCTGCAAAAGACTGGATCTTCCAAACTCAAAAGGAAGCAGAGAGGAGATGGGCAGTAAGTGCTGCAGTCCTTCCTAAATATTTCTCAGGGTCTTCCCTTTGGCCAAATGCCCATAGTAAGCATTTCTCTCTCTCTCTCTCTCTCTCTCTCTCTCTCTCTCTCTCTCTCTCTCTCTCTCTCTTCTCTCTCTCTTCTCTCTCTCTCTCTCCCTCTCTCTCTCCTTCTGTATTTGTATGTATGGTGTGTGTGTATATGTGTGTGTGTGGTGTGTGCACTTGTGAGCAGGTATATGTATGTGTTTACATTACTATGGCTGGCTTTTTTTTAAAAAATTATTTTTGAGAATTTCATACTCAAGTGGTATGTTTACAATACTTCAATTTCCCTCTCTCCTTGCTCCAATTTCTCACATGTTCCCCTCAACTCCCTATCAAATTCATGGTCTTATCTTTTTAATTATTATTATACATACATGTGTTTGTGTGCAAGTGTGTGTGTTTCTACAGCTCAGTGTATCCATTTCAGTGTTGCTGATATGCATATTTGTTTGGACTGACTGGATTGGACACTTCACCTGGCTTTTTGACAAGGATTCCAGCGATCAAATTTAGGTCCTCATGTGCTTGCATTTTAATTGTGCTATCACTCCCTTCCTCCATCACACAAATGAAGCAAGAAAACACAGAAAGACAGAAGGATGGTGGATCCACATTAAGGGACAGAACTATAGTCCATACCTTCACCTCATGCTCCTCAGATCTTCTCTTTCACTCCATTCTCTCCAAGGCTGAACTACTGATCAAGCATTATATCTATCTGCATCATTACTTGCTTACATGTTTGAGCATTTTACTGTTTCCCGCTGATTCTATTCTAATCTTGGTATTTGAAGATAGACAGCCATTCATAATGAGACACCATTTCACCACGTAACCCTACTTCTTGCTATTCCACTTTGTGAATGATCCTGAAATGGAGATCTCTACAGCAGCCTCCTACTTCTTTCTTGTTTTGCCTAGAATTCTCATTTTACTTTATCTGTGCCCAGGACATTGCTCTGCTTTCAGCCACAACTCAAAGACTGTAGTATGAGCTACTTACTTTCTGGCAAGAGAGATTAGTCTCGCCCCAGGCCACCACAGGGTACTACTATTCATACCTAAATTATAGTGCTAATGATATTATACGATATTTGTTAATTTTTATCCAAGCCTAGCCTGCAGGCTGAGATAACTTCAACACTATATTTTATGTATATTTGTAGCTTCAGCTCGCCACACATGGTAGCTCATTAAGTATGATTTTGATATTTAGCTTGATGCATTTTTAATCTCTCAACAAATACGTACATAAGTATTATGAGTCCAGTAGGCAAGACCCTCACCACAAGTCTGAGACAGTTAAAACTAAGCTCAATATTTGATAGGCCCTTGCTGAGCTAAAACTCTAATGGAAAGAAAGACCTCAAACAACTCACTGCAAAGTAATTGTTTCACTGGTAAGTTCTTTAGAGTAGTAAAGATGAGAATGTATTCCAATATGCCACAGATAAATGGATTTAATCTGAGGAAAAAAAATAGTTAAGCAAGTGTTTTCTAAGAAAGCTGAGAAAGAGGGGGTTAAGAGATAGATAGTTGGGGAGTGTGTAGGGAAAGAAAAGGAGAAGAGAGACAAGAGATTAATTAGGCCATTGTGATCAAAACACAGCTAAGGGAAGGTGTTGTGAGTTATTATTATCCAGTGTATTTGTCATAAATAATTTTGCTTAATGTTTGACAGGAAACACATTTGTTTATTATTCATTTAGTGCAATGAAATTAGATTTTTTTTCTAATACATTAACTTTGGTAAAAAAAGAAAGAATACTTCAAACAAAGTAAAGGCAAAGAATATAATAATAACAGCACACAGAGATACGGCATCAACAGTAAGGACATGAGAGAAATATTAATGATATAGAGTAAAGGTATACCAAGCAAGTGGGGAAAATGTACAAAGACTTATGGAAAGAATTTGAAAGACTACAAAAATTCTAGAAGCCCCTTGTGGATAAAGATCCAAACGGAAAAAGCCCAAATATTAGATAGCAAGGCCTAGGATATCAAGACAAGGCCTAGAATGACAAACTAAGAATATTTTTGAAAAACTCTACTATGGGAAAGGTAGAAAAAAATATCAGAAAACTGCATGAGAATAAACAAGGATGTGGTGGTGTGCAAGAAGAATCCATTTGGTGTTGCTTCTTCCCAGCAAGGGTAGGATTTCAGAAAAGGAATGACCATCACCTCCTCCTGCAGTGCTGAGGAGATGGGCTCGAAATCAATAGCCTCAACTGTGGCTGGTGGTGTGTAGTCCTTGATGTCCGAAGTTGAAGAAGTGATCAAGTATAAGACTCTTATCTATCTTCAGATTTATGATAAATGAGAAGTAGGTCTCAGAAGAGATCTGTCTTCTTAGAAGATAGCCTGTCTCAGGGTCCTGAACCAATCATTCATTGAAATATAGTCTTCAAATTTTTGTCTCTGGAAATAGGTTATAGAAAAGGATTAGGATTTTAAATTTCACTAATATTTCATATTTGCCTTTGATCACACATTGATATTAACTCAGTAGATGTCTAATCCTGGGAAAGTTATTTATATGTTTGAAATTCAAGTTTCCCTTCTTTTAGTAAAGGAAATTAAAAGACAATGAAAACCTTTGTTGCATCTAAGAATAGCGCATGAGTAGTACCTGGCTTGTAATGGGTACTTTCAGTTAGCTGACATTTTCATTCAGCACCAACAGAAGTCCCTTTCCTTACTCCTAAGTGCTGTATCTATATCTAATTCACCAAGAAAAACTTCTAGTGGGTTTGAAATTCACTATAACACACTCCCATATAGGACCAGCATTTGATTATAAAGCCTATTGTAGATACTATCCACCTCTAGAACTAGTTGGTACTTCATAAAATATCTTTAAAAATATGTAGGAAAGTAGGTCTCTTCCTCAAAAAGAAAGACAGACAGAAGGAAGGAAGGAAGGAAGGAAGGAAGGAAGGAAGGAAGGAAGGAAAGAAAACAAGGCAGATTCCTTAAAACAAGCGTTAACTCCATGAGGCTTATGAAATTTGATTTCCCAGGCTTAACATTCACAAAATGCTTGGGGTTCCATAAACCTTGTTTAGAATATTACAGTTATTTTAACTTACTTTTTAGAATAAATCACATTTATAGAAGTACATTTATAAAAGGCTTGTGAAGACAATGGCATGTGTAATAAATAGAATTGTTGTTTCTGTTCTTGTCGGAACACTTACTAAACACCCACTAGGTACCGGAGCTTAATGGAATTGAATATGAATTAACACATTTCTTCCTCAAAAAGACATTTTTTAGCGCCTTGATTTTTCCCTCATACTAGGTGTAGGCAAATAGAGCTTACTGTATCACGCTAGAAATCAATCTGTTACCAAATGTAATTTTTTTGTAACAGCAAACATTTTTAGATTATCTGAACACAGAGATACACTAAAAGCATCTGAAATAGATCTATTATTGTACATGTTCTTTCTACCTGAGACCTAGTATGCCAGCCTGGAGCAAATTATTATTGCCTAGTTATTAACTCCTAAATATAAGGAGCTATCATGGAAACAATCATAAATGGGAGCGTGGGCCAAAGTTCTGCTCCCGTGATGGTGCAGGAAAATCATCTAATAATGTCATTTGCTATGTCATGATGGGGTGATATGATAACCACCCCTATTTTGTAATGACTACTTGGACTTCTGGTTCAATTTTTTCCACTTTTTATTGAGCATTTAAAATTTTGTTCTTAGCAATGTCTCCTTTCACAGGTTATATTGTTCATTTAAGATGGTTCCATGGGGAAGTAGTGAGAAAGATGACTCTGCAGCTAAGAGCACCAGATACTTCTATGGAGAATCTAGGATTAATTCCCAGCACCACGTGGTGGCTCCTGACCATCTGTATACCCAGTTTTGGATCACCCTCTTCCAGTCTTTGCCATTACTGGACAGGCACAATTATTGCTTATACATACATATAGACAAAGCACCCACACATATAAAATAAAAGATTTACTTTAAAAAATAGTGGCAACAAAAAGAGCAGGTGAATTTTTTGAGGCAGAGCCTATGAATAAAAACTGCTAAAGTGATCTGAAATGGACAGAGCAGAACAGTGATCTCCAGAGGTTCCATGGAACACTTGGGGAGCAAGTGACTTCAAAGTCTTTGTGGAGCGACTGTATATGTGAGCAAACATTCTAGCTAGGACTATTTCTCAGAGAATTTCATACACTAAACTGTACAGTCTGAAACGTGGCCATGTTCACTTAAGCAACCCAGAAATTTCTCACTATAATGAATGTGTCTATCACCACCGAGTTCCGGAAACCTCCTGCCATCCTTTCTCCCCATTACTTACTCCACCAGTTGTATACACTCAGAATTACTTAGCCACAAATCAGGTTGCCTGTTTAAAAAAAAAAAAAAAAACTCCACAAAAGTATCAATGAAAATATTTTGCCATTACTTTCTTTCCTTCATCATAATGGTTTTAAACTGATCTTTGTGTACATTAATGTCACTAGGTTTTCCAGTTTACTACTGAGTTGTGTTTTATAGCACATATTTCATACATTTAGCAACTTTCATTGATGGCCATATTTTACTGGGAGTGGGGACACTATAGCAAATGTAACTGCTGTGAACATACTGGAACAAGCACTTTTAAATAATTTTTATTAATTCTCTGAAAACTTTATACAACAACACAATGTATTTTGAACATATTCCCACTACTCCCTTCTGCCGGACTCCTCCCAGATGCCTCCATATCAACACACCATTCCACTTCCTGTCCTTTTTAATTTTTTTAATTATTTGAATGTATAGTCTGTGGGTTTGGAGGTTTCTGTAGAGACTAAAGACATTGGCTCCTTCTGCAATGGAGTTACAGGTGGTTGTGAGCCACCTAGTATGGGTGCTGCAAACCAAACTCTCGTCTTCTTCAAGAACTACTGAGCCATCTTACCAGCCTCTCTTTTTTCCTGTTGTTTTATTTTATTTATAACCCCCTAAGTCCAATATGTGCTGCCATCTACTCATGGCTTGGGAGTTTTGAAGTGTAATATGGTCTGCCTCCCAGAAGCCATACCCATGAAGAAAATTTTGAACACTTATTTGTACTAAGATAGGTTATAACTTTTCTTGCATAAAAAATGTAGTAGTAGAATGTCTGAGTTATAGAGTAATGAAAACTTTCAAAGATGTTTCCAATGATATTCTAAATAAATATTGCTTTTATACTTCCTGCTGCTAAAATAATTGTAGTCAGTATGGGTTGAGTTTTAGTTGTTGAACTTTGTAAATTTTTATTATTTTAGCATGTGCTGATACCTCACTGGTACTTGAGTTTCCAAAAGTCTAGTCACTACTGATGATGGTGACATGTTTCTGTCTATTTACTGCAGTTTGTGGATGGCTGTTTAGATCTTTGTTTATTTAGGAGGCTGGATCAAAGCAACCATTAGCCTGTGGAAATTATCACAAACTCCATCCCTATATACCTTTCCCTGATACATATTCACATCTTTTTTTTTTTACTTTATAAGCACCAAATCCAATTAGAACTGTCCATATACCTATGGGAACAGAATCATCCACTATAGTATGGGAAACCAAAGAGAGGCCAGACCCTTGAAAAAAAGTGACCCTTCTCTTCCTTGAAGCTCTGAACTGTCAATAACTCTCAGTTAAGGAGGGGTTTAATGATCTCCCTCATCAGTGTTGACTGCCTTGATTTTTTGCAAGTTCTGTGCAAAAATCCACAGTTGTTGTGAATTCATGTCCAAAAAACATTATTCCATAGCATTTGCACCAATCTCTGGCTCTTAACAATACTTCTTTCCTTCTTCTGTGATATTCCTTGGAGTATGAAGGTGACATAGACTTGACATCTCTTTGGAACTGAGAATTCGAAAGTCACTTATTCTCTATAATTGTGAGTATGTGTCAAATTTAATAATAAATTTCTCTGATAAAGTTGAGAATTGAGCTAATCTATGTGTGTTAAGAAGTCTGTTTGATTCTATGTTCACTAAGCAAAGAAACAGTAACAGGTTCTCTCATAAAGCCACAGATTCTAAGTCAGGTTTATAATACTAAGTATGAGTTCTTTCCTTTGTGCTGTGGAACAATAGTTTTTACCCTGTAAAAATTTATTACTTGTAATTGTTTAATAAAATGCTGATTGACCAGTAGCCAGGCATATTTAGGTGTAGGTGGGGTGACCAGGCAGGAAGTAGAGATAGGGCGATGAGAATTCTGAAAAGAAGAAAGATTCAGTATGCAGTCGTCAACCAGCCACAGAGGAAACAAGATGTGACTGCCTTGCTGAAAAATGTACCAAGCTACATGGCTAACACAGACAAGAACTATGGACTAATATTTGTTATAAGAGTTAATAAGAAGCCTGGGCTAATAAACCAACCAGTTTATGATTAATGTAGACCTCTGTGTATTCATTTGGGACTAAAATGCTATGGGACCTGGTAGGAGAGAAACCTCAGTCAACACCTGTGGAATGAACCTCAAATCTAATCACAAAGGTTTTGTTTTGACTACCTCTATAACATTCATGCCACTATTGAACCAATGGGCAAGTCTTTCCAGAGTTCTTGTCTTCACAGCTTATGAATGAACAAAAATTTTTATTATTTGTGATGTATAAATGATCAGTTTTTTACTATAATGATTGCATTTTACATTTCTATAAATTCAGTGTTGTAAGTTTCTATCTTTTTATGGGCATTCCTCATCTATGAGATCAACATGTTTATCATTTTGCATGATTTTTTTAATTACTCTTTTATTTTTTTAATTAATTTATTTATTTATTAAAGATTTCTTCCTCCTCCCCGCCACTACCTCCCACTTCCCTCCCCCTCCCCCAATCAAGTCCCCCTCCCTCGTCAGCCCTAAGAGCAATCAGGGTTCCCTGCCCTGTGGGAAGTCCAAGGACCCCCCACCTCCATCCAGGTCTATTTAGGTGAGCATCCAAACTGCCTAGGCTCCCACCAAGCCAGTACGTGCAGTAGGATCAAAAACCCATTGCCATTGTTCTTGAGTTCTCAGTAGTCCTCATTGTTCGCTATGTTCAGCGAGTCCGGTTTTATCCCATGCTTTTTCAGATCCAGGCCAGCTGGCCTTGGTGAGTTCCCAATAGAATGTCCCCATTGTCTCAGTGTGTGCATGCACCCCCCTCGCGGTCCTGAGTTCCTTGCTCGTGCTCTCTCTCCTTCTGCTCCTGATTTGGACCTTGAGATTTCTGTCCGGTGCTCCAATGTGGGTCTCTGCCTCTGTCTCCTTTCATCGCCTGATGAAGGTTAATATTCAGGAGGATGCCTATATGTTTTTCTTTGGGTTCACCTTCTTATTTAGTTTCTCTAGGATCACGAATTATATGCTCAATGTCCTTTATTTATGGCTAGAAACCAATATGAGTGAGTATATCCCATGTTCCTCTTTTTGGGTCTGGCTTACCTCACTCAGGATAGTGTTTTCTATTTCCATCCATTTGCATGCAAAATTCAAGAAGTCATTGTTTTTTACTGCTGAGTAGTACTCTAATACGTATTTACATGGGCACAGGAGACCACTACCTACGTATAACCCCAGCAGCACAGACATTAAGAGCCTCATTAAATAAATGGGACCTCCTCAGACTAGGAAGCTTCTGTAAAGCAAAGGACACTGTCACTAAGACAAAAAGGAACCCACTGACTGGGAGAAGATCTTCACCAACCCCGCAACTGACAAAGGTCTGATCTCCAAAATATATAAAGAACTCAAGAAACTAGACCGTAAAAGGCTAATCAACACAATCATAAAATGGGGCACTGAGCTGAACAGAGAATTCTCGACAGAAGTTCAAATGGCCAAAAGACACTTAAGGTCATGCTCAACCTCCTTAGCGATCAGGGAAATGCAAATCAAGACAACTTAAAGATACCATCTTACACCTGTCAGAATGGCTAAAATAAAAAACACCAATGAAAGCCTTTGCTGGAGATGTTGTGGAGAAAGGAGTACTCTCATCCATTGCTGGTGGGAATGCAAACTTGTGCAACCACTTTGGAAAGCAGTGTGGTGGTTTCTCAGGAAATTCGGGATCATCCTACCCCTGGACCCAGCAATACCACTCTTGGGAATATACCCAAGAGATGCCCTATCATACAACAAAAGTATATGCTCAACTATGTTCATAGCAGCATTGTTTGTAATAGCCAGAACCTGGAAACAACCTAAATTACTCTTTTAAATTCTTTGTAATTCCCGTTTCTCTAGCCTCTCTGGGTCAAGCTTACAATACAATTTATTCACCCTGGCTGAAGATTTCTTTCTTCTATACCTGTGCAATGAGGTTATATCTTATGCTAAATGTGACATATGATATGCTATTGAGAGTTAGATTTTTTATTTCATTATACTTAAGGGGCTAGAGCATGTTTTTTTCAGGAAATTAATAGCAATTCATTATGCCTGCTGATTTTCAAGGTAAGTATTCCTTAAGTCTAGACTACTTTCAGTGTTCAGACTTTGAATGACTTCTATGTAATATCCACAGTGTTAGCAAAGTTCTGTCTGGTTCTAAATTTTAACTCTTCAGCAATGTATGACCTCTAGATCTATTATTGATAATTCTCTCGGTTCATTGAACCTTTCCTTTAAATCACAGACTAATATTTAACCACAACCTTGAAAATAATTGCTTTCTAGGCAAATTATTTTTTGTACTTTTTCTTTCTCAGTATCTCCTGGTCTCGCAAATGCCAGCCTACCCAAGAGCACTCAAGCCAAACTTCTCTCTCCCGAATACAGCAAATTCTTTTTGGGGTCGACTTGCTTGCTCTTCACTCTGCAAACTGCATTCAGGAACAAAGTTTCTTTAATCCTGAGCCATGACTTAATATATTTCCTTGCATAGTGACATGACAAATGCTGTTGCTTTATGTTGAAAGTTGAAAACACTTGCTACTTGTACTCAGTTTGATGACTTTATGATTTTTCCAGTGCCCTCCATAATCATGTCCCAGCTAAAGTAGAAGGCTTCAAGATCTGTTGCTCATGAGTGGAAATGCATAGCAATAACACAAAACATTCATTTACTTTCTTTTGTGAGTCAAAAATATCTTCCCTTGTGTGCCAAAACAAGTATGGGCACCACAAAGGTTTTGCTCCATTGGTTGATTGGTTGGTTGATCCAATTTTAAAAATACAATCATACTTTGTGATATTAAATATTTTAGTTTGATTGGAATCAATGTATATATGTAATTGCCCATTATAGATTTTTCCTATATAACATAAGCATATTTACAAGTGGTCATTAATGTTTAAGAAGAGCCAAATGGATTGTATGTATTCAGTTAAATATGTGATGTGATTTTCAAAAATGAGATCTGGCCTAAGCAATATATGACATTTGAGTTCAGTTTTTTGCCTCTCCTCATGGAACAAGATATTCACATATCCAGATAGTATATCTCAACCTTTTATAATTTAAGTTAGGAGTATTCCAAGGTTTCCTCCTCTGGGTAGCAGCTGTTTCTCAGCCAGTCCAATCCCAATTCTAATCCCCTCCTTTCAGATATAAACACTTGGATACTCTCACACACTTTGCTGTCCACATGCAATCAGCCACCCTGTCTTCCTGCATTTGTGAAACCAAGTGGGGCCAGGCATACCTACTTTTGCCAAAGATGTATGGGTGCTCCATTTATTCTCATTAATAAACACCTTACTATATTCCACTATGGCTCATTTAAATTTCTACTCTTCCAACAGGATGGCCTCTGTGAAGATACAAAGACTATGCAAGTAGAAATGTATTTCTTTGCTTCCTAACTGACTGGAGGATGAAGGTGGTACAGGGAAGCAGCGATGGTTTCAGACAGTGTAGAAAGCCTCCTGGAAGGAGGACAAAATATGAGTGAATCATGTAAGAGGGGGAAAGAGCTAAAATTCGAAAAGATCTTTTACTAAGAAAGCTTCAAAGGAAGAAGAGAATGGAGTGCAAAATGAGCAGAAGCAGAAGAGAGGCAGACGCAGGACCTTGAAAAGGAGATCAGGAATGAGGGAGCCCTTCATTTGATCAAAGCCCCTGTGAGTCACGGAGCCACAGACTTTCAGGTCTAAAGAAGTGCACTCATTTCACCCTCGTCCCTGCAAAAATAAGGAAAGGGAGCAGAACAACGATCTCCTAACCTTTCATGTACTCTTAGAACCCAGGCGCTAATATCCCATTTTGAACTGAGACACTAAACCTCTTCCTTTCTTTACCTATAGTCTTAATTCCTGATGAACTGGTGTCTATTTTTTACCCTTGTTCTACGATCTGTCTATCATGTCTCCTGATCTTTTGTGCTGAAAATATTTTTTTATTGAGGAAATAATTAAAAATGCGAGGTTGAGAGAATTTAAATAATTCTTGAAATTCCCTTGCAAGAGAGTGGTAGAGGTTGAGTTCCTGGCTAAATTTTTTAGCATTACTCAAGGCTCTATTCAGTCTTTCTGCCATCCCTCACACCCTTCCCTGATGTTCTGAATAATTTTGAACAAGAATATGATCTGTGAGAATGGCTTGTGCTTATAAAATTGCTTTTCCAGACCAAACACTGGCTTGTTTGTACAAAGTCTTTCCAAAGCCAAACATTGACTTATGTTTATACAAATTGTACAATTTGTAGTGTAAACCATGAGACAATGTCAGGTTTATTACTCCTTAAGAGCCTTTGGGACAAAGATGTTAGGATTAAGTGAAACTGACCCAGTAAGTCAATGAAATGCCTAATACAGTACCTGGATGCTCTTCAACAAAAGTGCACAACTATATAGTTTAATTACTAGTCAATGAAGCAGACTGCCCCCAAACTAACTCTGTTTAGTACTACAGAAGGTAGAGAGCCCATCATTTTAAGAGAACTTGAAAAAAATATAAGAATGAAGAAATACAGAAATATATTCTTTATCACTGAAGAGGTAATATTGTCTAGGAAATATTATTGACCTGGTTTTTCACTGACAGGATCAGAACATTCATTGTATTGCTGGATCATGAGAAGTTGTTAAGTGAGTGTATGCCTATATGGCAATATTGTTTGCTAAAATATTTTGAAAGGTTTTTTATTTAACAAAAGAGCAGCTATAATCAGTACTATAAATTAATAATATAATTCCAGAACATATAGTATCTCCAGTTTGAATCTTATGTTCCTCAAAGATCTATTAAAGTCCTAGGGGCCCATTGGGTCAAAATTTCTGGAGGCAGAGTCTTGTGGAATGAAGTTAGGTTGCAAGGAAACACCTTTGCAGGGAATACTGGGACTTTCCCCTTTTTCTTTCTCTTTGACTTCCCACAAAGCAAGTAGCCTCATAATTCCTCACTCCCACAATAAAACATAATATACTCAAAGCAACAGAGCCACACAACCACTGACTACAACTGCTAAATCTTTGAGCAAGAAATGAATCTTTCTGTTTTATAAATTGATCACTGAGGTTATTTTGTTACGGCCACTAAATACAGTTTGCCCCCCAAATGAGGCAGTACTGCATTCTCTAATATTCTGCTACTACTCTCCATAACAGTGAGTTAAATCATGTGAAAAATAACTCAGTGTAGGTGAAATGGCCTTGTAGTCCAATTGAAATAACTAATCTATGAGCCAGAACAGGGAATGCTCACAATCTCTGGGATCTGGACCCAGGGAACCAAGGAAGATATTACTGGGGCTTTTATCAAATAAAATCGGGGCAGTAGTCTCTGAGGCAAAATATTTGAAGAACACTATTTGGAAGTAAGGTTGACAAATGAAATGTCCAAATCTCCCAAAACATATTGAATAATGCGAAGAGCAAGAAACCCAGGCAGTGAAGGTTCTATTCTGTGCCTATTTAACCTGATCTCCTGCCACCTGCCCTCTTTCTTTCTGTGCCTGCCAATTCCTTTACACTGTGCACATTCTGAGAGTCTACTGTCTTCTGGCCAATAAGCCTGGACCTGCAGTCACCAGTCACTATGGTCCAGTTTCCTCCCTCTCATACTTTCTCCTTTAGCTTTTGCCTGAGTCTGTAAGCTGTCATCTGTCAGTTACCATGCATCCTGTGGTTCTAGCTTTCTCCTTTTTGAATACATCTTGGACATCTGTCGGATGTCCCTGGCGGGAAGGAAAGGAATGCTCAAAATACTGACTCTAAAATTTCTCATCAATGCAGCATCCTCTTTCTTGATCTTCAGTTCCTTCTCTCCAATAACTAGGCTAAGCATTTCACAGTGTTGGTTCTAGACAGACCTATAGAAGAAGGAAGGAAAGTGCAAAGAGAGGCAGACTTGAAGAGCCATGAAGGGAATTAAAGTTCAGAGGAGACACAAACCCAGGCTTCACCTAATGACTAGATAAATGAACAGAGAAGTCACCAATGCAGTTAGAAGAATGACTTTGAAGGATACACTATAGGAATGATATAAACAAAGTATCCTTTTACCAATTACTGCAAGATAGTGGAATGGTGGCTTTGTTCCACCTGACAGTTGCCCTGGGAATAACATGCTGTTGGTTTTTATCTGTATCTATAACTTTAGCGATGATAAAAGGATGAATTTTTCAACTCCATTGATGGGAACACTCAGGTTCTGATTTGGAAACACGCTGAGAATTCTTTTGGTGAGAGCAGCAGAAGTCTTGTAATTTGTCAAAAGCATCCCCATCCTCCACTCCGTAGCTATTTCAAGCCCCTAAGCCTTAAACCTATAAAAGTTAGATTTGAGAATTTTAATACTCTCTGCTATTCCTGGAATCTAGTATTGATGGTGTATTGGAAGGCACCCAGAAATGTTTGTCTCCTTGATCGAAAGATATTTGGTAGACTAGAAGTTCTGTCTCTTTCCTTATCACTCCAATCTCCAACCTTTCTTCCTGCTTTGACATAGTCACATGAGGACTGATTTCTGGGGTGTTTGCAGCCTTTTCACAGGGAAGGAAGAGCCATTATGAACTGTGAATAATAAGGAAGTCAATAGCGGCTAGGTCTACGTCTTGATAAGTTCCATGAAAAACTTTCTATAAACTAATTATGTGCCACAATAAATCTCCCTTATCTTAATAAGTGTTCTTTTATTACGGTATTCATTACTTTCATATAAAGGCATTCAAGCTAACCAACATCCCATGAAGACCACACTGACCTATGTGGTATAGCAAAACCTTCCAGCTTCCCTTCATTGTCATTCATTAGCTTTCTTGATAAAACATGCAATAATCACGAAATGAACTGCGGGGTTTGAAAAGATCATGGAAATTCAAAAATGAGAAGGCTTAGGCAGTACCCTGTCTTGTATGTTACTAGCACTCTGGTCTAATAAAATACTCATGGGAAATACTTCTGGGAAACCACCGGAAATGTGACTGTCCGCGGGTCTGGATTGAGAAGCACTTGAGATATTTATGAAGCAAACTGTATAGTATTTCTGAGGATGTTTCCAAAAAGGATTGACTAAGGGGATATGGTACTCCCTGAATGTGAGTGACACCAATCTTTCAACCTAAATGGAATGAAAGGAAAGAGCCTCTGACCCCTGTGTTTCTGGAATTTTCACACTTTACCAAACGGATTAAAACCCTTTGAAACCCTGAAAGAAAACACATCTTCTTTTTTCATACTGTGCTCACATATTGTCACAATGAAGCAAAAACCCGACTGATACACCAAGCTTTGGTTCAAACATTTCTGAGAATTTACCAGCTCAGAAGCAACCAAACTCCCCTTTCACTACATTAACATTATTTAATGTTCCTACTATAACTTAAGAAAATACACTGTCTCTTTTGTTTGTTTCTTTCTTGATCCAGGATTTTTCTGTGTTGCCCTGGCTCTCCTGGAACCCATTCTGTTGACCAGGCTGGCCTCGCCTCAGATCCACCTGTCTCTAACTCCTGAGTGTTAGGATTAAAGGAGTGTACCACTGCCACCTAACAAGCAACCCATACTCTAAAAGACAGGAGTGTGAATGCTATTTCTTTTCATTCTTACGGATTTGTAAAAAGCATTGGTCGATAATGAAGCCACTCAAAGTTTGGGAAAGATGACATATGGAGTATTATCACTGTTTTTTTCTACTCATTAACCTATTTTTGTTGATTTAAAAGTTAGAAAAAACAAGTAGGGCAAAGGCTGGGGATGTAACTCAATTAATGAAATTGCCTAATGTGCATAAAACTCTGACTTTTACAACCTCACATTCACATCAATAGGAACTAGGTGTGAGAGGCAGGGGCGGGGCACTATGGCTCAGAGCTCTTGCTATACAAGTATGGGCATTATGCCTGAGCACTATGATCCTCCTGCAGCTGGATGTGGCCACTTGTACTTATGATGTTAGCGCTGTGGGGACAGAACAAAGAAAATGCTGGTGCTTGCTGTTTGCCAGCCTTGTCGTGGTTTAGAGAGATCCCCTGAGCATTCAATGTCTTCCTTTGCCTCTGCACATATGCACCAGCTCAGGCATATGTACGTAACACACACACATACACACACACACAAACATGCACGTGCACACTCATGTATGGATAGATAGATGATAGATAGATAGATAGATAGATAGATAGATAGATAGATAGATAGGCAGATAGATAGACAGACAGATAGACAGAGAGATGAGAGAGACCCAGGTATGATTGATGGTGTATACCTAAAATGTCAGCACTTCTGGAGACAGAGCTTAGACGATCAGAAATTTAGCATTTTCCTTACAGATAGTCAAAGCCAGTAGGAGCTACATAAAATTCTGTCTTCAAAGCAAAAAGAAAGAAGGATAAGATTAGCTTTTATCATAAAATCAGGGGTGTTATTAGTAGTAAAACAAATTTTCTGTGTCAGAATTCTTAATAAATGCGTATTAGTAGTAGAGAAAAAAGGTAAAAATGGGGACTATTATTTAGAGTAGACACAATCAGGAACCATGATATTTTACAACACAGTATCAAAAGAGAATCATATAATATCACTGAAGAAACCTATAAGAGAAGATATATATTTTAAAATGTAAATTTATTTTAATATTGAACATAAATGTGTGTCCAAGTTAAGCTCTTCAGAGCTAAACTTCTCCCAGCAACTTGCAGTCTAAAGGAGGCCATTTCTTTTTGACTTTTGAAATCATCAGAAGTTTCAAAATACATTGAATTTCCTTGTTATGAATTTTATTTTGGTATTTCTGCAAAAGATGATTGATAATGTGCTGACTGATTCATGGGCTGACTTGGAACTTCTTGTATAGTTATAGTACCACATCACATGTGGTAGTTTGATGTGGGAGTCCCCTCTGTGTACTGTGAATAGCATTGGTTAATAAAGAAGCTGCTTTGGGCCTATTGCTACAGAATAGGGCAAGGTGGTAGTTCCAAGCAGATAGAGGAGGAAAGAAGGCAGAGTCAGTGAGAAGTCATGCAGTCACTGCAGGAGACAGACACTGGACAGAACTTTACTGGTACACCACAACCACGTGGTGATACACAGATTAATAGAAATGGGTTCATTTAAGATGTAAGAGCTAGCTAAAAAATACACTAATATCATTGGCCAAGCAGTGTTGTGATTAATATAGTTTCAAAGTGCTTATTTCAGGTTTGGGTGGCCAGGAAACAAACAAGCAGCCTCTGCCAACAGTAGTTTGAACGTAATTGGCCTCCATAATCTCAGGGAATGGCATTATTAAGAGGTGTGACTTTGTTGGAGTGCGTATGGCCTTCTTGGAGGAAGTATGCCTCTGTGGGGGTGAGTCAATATATCAAGTATAACCTTGAAAAATTGTGGTATATATCCAGACTACAAACATGAACCATTCTATAAAAATATGACACAAATTCAAGAAATTTATGATGCAATCACTGATCTTTTGAAGTAATTTGTGGGCTAGAATAAAGATCAGTCCTGATACTTATTCTTGAGTACTTTCTCCTTCTTCTCATAAAGATGGACCTAAACCCTAAGTAATGCATCATTTCAAATCAAACATTATCTTCAAACTACTTAGCATCAATTTCTAGTTTTGACAAAGTCATAGACATGGCAACTTGCATTGCATCATTCTTCGATCTTTCTATTTTACACAAAAGCATTCATGTAAATAAATGGGGTCACAACATATTCAAGATCACATGGTCAAGATCAGAAATCATTCACAGAAGGAATAACTTACTGGAAACCAATGTTCCCTGTTCCAACAACCTGCTCCATTCCCAAGTAACCAACTCCGGGACTTAATATTATTTACAAATGTTTGACCAATAGCATAGGCTTGTTACTAGCTAACCTTTACACTTAAATTATCCCATAATTCTTATTCATACTTTGCCACATGATTTGGTACCTTTTCTCAATACAGTGTGTCCGACTTGCTCTCTTTGCATCCACTCCTGATTTGACCCTTCTCCTTCTGAGCATTCTCAGTTTGACTCTCCTGCCTAACCTTACTCTGTTCTGCTAGTGGCCAGTCAGCTTGTTTATTAAACCTTTCACAGCGACAAATCTTCACAGTGTGCAAAGGGATTATTCCTCTATAGCTTACAAGTTGTCCTTGAAAACTAATTCTTCATGTCCAGTAAGTGCCAGAGAATGAGTCAACCTCCCTTTTTTGCTTTGTCTTTAAAGAGTAATACTTCAAGCCTGAAATTTGTCTACACTATCTTCTGATTTCCAAGGTCTGATCTCCATGCTAAGGTGCAGCTTGTCTACAAACAGGACACATCTTAAGATCCCATAGTTCATTTAAGGAAAAATTTGGAGTGTCTGACAAATCACGTTAAGGCAGAATTTCCACAAATAACATCTATGAACTCTCATCATAACATGGTATGTTTTATGAAATTCTCATTTTCAATATTTTGCTTCTTGCTGTCCCAGAGAAAATTAATGATCCTTGGAGAACACAAACTAGAATGTTGGGTGCTATGTATTATGTATTCTCTGGTGGTTTTGCTGACCATTCTAGGAAAACAAAAAGGTTAATTTCATGGCTAAGTATTGCCCCAACAAACTTTGAAAAATGTCACCACCAGGATCATCACTTTTCCCTGGCTGATATCCTTTATGCCTTAATTTGAAAGTCAAATGAACATTTCTTGCAAAAGAAATAAGAGCTAGGGTGTGCCAGTGGGTTTATTTGTAATTGGAAAAACAACTCCTGTTTCTTAAAAGTCAGGTAATGATTTCAGGGTGTTTCTAAGCAAGACCTGAATAAAATATTAGACAATCATTCTCAAAAGCCATTAGTGGTTGCCTAATCTAATACAAATAACGGGAGTTGTGAAAGTAATTGGGGTTTTCTTTGTTTGCTGCAGAACTTATGGAAAACTTATCAAGTATAATGTTTAATTTTTTCCAGGAGATAAAGAACTATGCCTCAAGTTCTTTACAAGTGACCACAATTAATACTTTTATGTATTAACTGACAAAATGAATAGTACTACAGAAATAAATACACCGTATTCACATAATTAAATCTAAATCTGCACAAATGGCATAAGCTGTTTATTACTGTCCTTTACTCCTAGGCTCATAATAATAATAATAATAATAGTAGTAGTAGTTATAGTTATGATTATTACAGCCAAATTCAAAGGCTGAAAGCACATGCTCACATATAAAGTGGTTTTTATTAAAGCCATCATTTAAACCATTGATCTGGAATGAAATCTAGATCAATACATTTTCAACTCTGACCAAACATCCCTCCTGACCACATGACCAGAGTGTCCACAGTATGCTGCGGATGTCCACATAGGAAATTGCCAAGCACAGAAAGATGGATGACTTTTATTTAGAGAATATGTTTAACTGGGGAAAGAAAAAAACTGGACAGTGTGTAATTTGGTAAGGGGCTGTTTTTCTCTATTGAACACTTCGGTATTTAATGCAGAATTTTTTTAGGTGTGGCAGCTATGTAATGTATTAGGCTTGTGATTTTAGCTGATAACTTTTGATACCTGTGTTAAGTGTTAATATGAAAGAAAGAATTCAACAAGTTTTTGTGTATGTGTGTATTTGAACATACATATATTTGAACTATTTTACATTTACTAATAATACTGCTCCAGAACTAAATATCTTCTGCGCATACAAAGCAAACTGTGTCCTCACTCTGTACATTTTGCCTTGTGGAGACTCAGTTAAGGAATAGTGACTAGAATGATGTCTGCTAGCATACAAAAACTCCATTTAAGAAATGTTTCAGTCATGACAAAAGAATTGCCCCCCATAGCATCTCTAGAAGGGGGCATGGCAGAGGCCTTCTTCTCCTGCTGATAATCCTTTCTTCTTCCTGCTGCTCAACCATTCCCCACTTTTGAAGACTAAGTGACTTTTTTTCTATGAGACCAAATATGAAATTTGAAAATAAATCCTAATAGCTCCGACTAGATAAAAAGTATAATGATCACCATTGTAAATATCAGAAACATAATCTAAAAAGGAAGAACTTTGGACATTTTCAGGGTACTGTGATGTATTTTTCCCGTGCTAGCAGGATGTGTTAAAGTGTGTTCTCCTTAAGATATTTCAAATTCATTACCAGACAGTTATGTTTTCACTTTAGTATTAAAAGAACAGCTGATGGTGCTCTCTGAATAAAAATGAAAAGTAAATTCCACAGTCAGAAAGTCTAGTAGCTGTGAGCCCTTCTTCTGTGGGACTTGAGATTACACAATGGGTAAACTAATAGCCTGCTGCTTCAGCTTCAGTGACTGACAGGGAAGGAAAAATGAAAAAATAAAATAAAGTGAAAACATATTAGGTTCTTGCTACCAAGAGTTTTATTAGCATGGTACAAAAATCAGTACCAAGTCTTTGGGCTCTGGATGTAGAGATTTTCAAAAACCTATAAAGGGAATATTATGTGTGTCTTCTTTCGTATGCTGAAACAAAACACAGGTTGCCATCTTCTTCCTCCTGTGGCAAAGCACAGACAGGAAACCAAGACTGGGAAAGGCAAATGTTGATCCCACCCTCTGTCTCAGAGCAATTCTTTATTCACCAGCATGCCTGGCATTCAAGCAAGAGTGGCTGGCTCTCTATTTTAGAGCTGGAAGGAATCTTGAAGTTCTTTGAATTCATAGTTGAAAGAAGTAATACACATGTTGACTGTACTATATGTGTGTGGATATAGCTAGAAATCAGATGTCCTCATTTTCCATGAAATGTTTGGGGAACTTTCCCCCTCTGCCATGTTCTACACTGACGTTGTTCGTGGATTCCAAGTCAGTGAGATATTTCAAACATTTCTTTCTTTTATGTAGGATATTATTTTTATTTATTTTGGTTTTTGTAGTAGTTAAAATTATGTTTTAAACTGAAATATAATTATATCACTTCCCCTATTTTTTCTCCCTCCAACACTTCTTAACCCCCAAATCTCAAGCTTCTTTTTTCTTTACCGTTATTGCTGCATGTGTGTGTGTGTGTATGTGTGTGGTGTGGGTGTGTGGCTATGCACATGCACACACATCAATACAACCTGTTAAGTCCAGTTTTGTTGTTTGTGTGTATATATTTTCAGGGATCACCACTCTGGATTGCAAAACCAATATGGCAGCTCATCCCTGGAAGCTAATTCTCATTCTTCCAGCACTCAATACTTACCTGCAGGTTTTTGCTTAGCAGTAGGATATTCCATGTTAATATGTTCATTGACATTGCCATTGTTCTTCTTTCGCTTATGAAGCCATTTCTAGAAGAAAGTGTTTCACAGAATCCTTCATGGTATTCTGGCTCAAATAATCTTTCTAACTCCTCACCTGTAATGTTCCCTGAACTATAGACACATGTACTGTGAGACAGATGTGGCCCCACACAATTCATTTAACTCTGCATTGTGTCTAGTTAAGATTTGCTGTTGTGGACTCCATTTGCTATAAAGAAATGCTTCTTAATGAGGGATGGCAACTGCACTTATCTGTGTGTATAAGAAAGAGTAAGGTTTCAAATATAGTAAGAATGATAATGGTCTAGCCAAGTGATGATATTGGATTCTTTTCAATGTCCATGGTTTTCTTAGCTCTGAGAAGGTTCTCAGTATTAGGTATGATTTCTCTACTTTTGAGTGATCTTTCAGTCCCATTACACAGGGACTGATTGCCACTAAAATATGAGTGTCATTTATGATATAGTGAGAAACCTATCTCGCACAGGTACAAACATACATACCAACAAAGAGACAACTGACAAATGAAACATACTCTTTGTGTGTGTATGAGAGAGAGAGAAAGAGATAGGCAGAGAGAGGGGAGGGAAGGAGGGAGAGAGTCAGAGAGACAATATGTATGCAGGTGCAAGCATACAATGCACACGGAGGTCAGAGAACAATGTTAGGTGCCATTCTTCAGGTCTACATTTGCTGTTTTAAGACATGGTATCTTACTGGTGTGGAACTCACTGTGTAGGCTCTACTGTCTAGCTGATAAGTCCCAAGATATGTGTCTGTCTCTGTCACTAGAGTACAGGTATTATAGCCACCCTGACAAAAACGAAGATATTCTAAGACTTTCCTGTTTGCTATCTGACAATGTAAAAAATGGATATCAACAAGTTATGATTCCTCCCATGAACCTCATTCTGTAGAGAAAAAAGGGCTAAAACATGATCCAGTGAGAGGGAAAATTTATTTTTAGAATATGAGCAACGGGGATCAAGATCATGATTGGGAAAACCACGGAGGCAGTTGACCTGAGCTAGTGGGAGCTCACAGACACTCAACTGAAAACTGGGGACAATGCATGTGACCAAACTAGACCCTCTGAATGTGCATGATAGTTATGTGACTTGATCTTTTGGGGGAGGGGTTCTGGCAGTGGGACAAAGACTTACTTTGGGAACATAAACTGGCTTTTTGGAGCCCATTCCCTATCATGGGATGCCTGGCTCAGCCTTGATACTGGGGGGAGGGCCTTGGTCCTGCTTCAGTTTGGTATGCCAGAATTTGCTTACTCTCCAAGGGAGGCCTTACTCCCTCTGAGGAGTGGATAAGGAGAGGAGTTGGGAAGGAGGAGAGAGGTAAGGGGAGAGAGAGGGGGAACTTGGGTTGGTATATAAAATGAAAAAAATAATGAAAACAATAAAGATGTACAGTTCTTTAGGCTGTCTTATAGAGAAGACTGAAACTAAGACAAAGATGGGTCAGTGATGACAGGACCACACCTGAACAAAGACTGCTTAGTTGTCCATAACCCTGACCTTGTATTTAAATTTATGCTCCTGCCAACATCATGAAAATGGACCTCAGTGTTACTAGATCTCATTGCCTTTCTTCCTAATATATCCACACTAATCTTTCCTTTCTACTTTGTACTACTAATTTTTAGTTTGTTTATTAAGCCTAACTTGTTAGGGCTGTCAGCACAGACTCTGACTTTGATGACTTTGGTAACAGAATTACAAGCACATATCAATTTACTCAGTTTTTATATGTGTGTTCTGTAGATTAAGCTCATGGATTCATGCTTGCATGGTAAGCGCTTTACCATGCACGCACTGACTGAGTTATTTTCCCAATTCCAACAAAAGTCTGTTGATGCAAAACTATATATGATGTACCAAGGCAATCTTGACTCTTTCCCATGATAAATTATCATTGAATTTAATACCAGCAAAGTAAGAATATTAGCATTGCTAAGGAACTGTGACTATAGTGTGGCTTCAAAATAGCTTTCTATTTTATTGTCTCCAACAGACACCAAAAATCTTCAAATAACTTGCTTAATTTATGGTGGCAATCAAAAAGATACCAGGTGAGGACAGGTGACCCCCGAACAGAAGATGCCTCAAGCTGTGCTGAGCATTCTCATTATGCCTGACCTTCCAGATCAATATTCACCAGATGCTACTTATACAAAAAACACAGTAAACTTTTCAGCTCAGAGGACCATCTATAGAAGAAGCTGCAATTCCATATCACAGCTTCTCCTTTTTTTAACCACTGTTGCCAGCCATGTAGTAAAGAGATGCTGGAAACCCTACTAGACTTCTCTCTGGTTATCCTTTTAGTTATGAGTAAAAAAATCTTCCTTCAGATTTAAATAATGTTTTTATTAATTCTAAAAAATTCCAGATGTGTTTACAATTTGTCATGATTATATAAGTTCCCCTTTCAAATTCTTTCCCTCACTCACCTTCATGTTCTATTTTCTAAAATTATTTGTCTGCTTGCTTATTTGTTTATTAACCCTTTGAGTACATTTAATGTTGTCCATATGTGTGTGGGTCTATTGTCATCCACCAGGGTATGGGAAACCTAATAGTGGCTACTCCTTTAGCAGACATTAACTGCCCGTAGGTCCTCTGATAGGGGTGGAACCTTGGTATCTCTCTTCCCTCCATATTAAGTTTTTAACTGTTTTTAACCTATGTACATAACTACAGCTACTGTGGGTTTGTATGTACAATGGCGATGCTATGTCTAGAGGGTAGCATTTTCCAAACATCTTTCCCATCCTCTTGCCTTCACATGTTTTTCAATCTTTCTTCTACCATGTTCTCTGAGCCTCAAAGGTAGTGATATAGATGCCCCATCAATGGGTGAGGACTCACAGTCCCTTAGGCATTTTATTTTCATCATTTTATATTTATCGGTGTTTTATCTGCATGTATATCTGTGTACCACATGCATGCAGTACCCTCAAGGCCAGAAGAGGATATGTGATCCCCTGGGACTGGGGTTACATGGTTGTGATCTGCCATATGGGTGCTGGAGATTGAACATAGATGCCCCTTGGCTCTTAATCTCTAAGCTATCACTCCAGCCGCCACAGTCATTTATTTCCAGCACTTCAATAGTAATAAATCTCTACATCAACCACTACTCACCACCATATAAAGTTTCTCTGGTGAATGTTGGCAGCAGCACAAATCTACAAATGTAAATAGTTAGAGGGATGCTTAACGATAGTGCCATTTAGGAAAACAAGATAAATAAGTTCTTTCCAAGCATGGGTTTTATCTGTATATAATTCCATTTTTACAATCCTAAAATATGTAACTATGTATTTTTGTTCAGTACTTCCATCTATGAATCATGGACAAATCATTTTTCTCTCTAACTCTAATCCCTAAACAGAAAAGGGAAACTCACTGAGTTCTTGCCAATTTTTGCTTTGTCTTGGTAGTTAAATGTCATCTCTGTACCATATTCCAACACTAATACCTCCTCTTGCACACCTCCGTCATCCCTGTAGCTTATCCCTCCCCCAAAGCCTCTTCTTGCATACTCCCATCATCCCTGCAGTATATCCCACCCCCAGTGCCTTTTCTTATACATTTCCATCTATAAGAGATCTCTTTTATTCCACATCATACACACAAACAGTAGTGTGATTCATATCTCACATGGGGAAAGATGTACAAGCTGATACAGCTCTTTGGGTGATACAAATATGTATGTAATAGTTTCTCCCTACCATGCACATTGCCTCATCTATATCTGTGTACAAACATGCAAGCTACCACAAATACCACCATGCACAGAGAACTAGCAAACTCTACTGAGTTAGTTCTTCTGTTATCAATTTTTTTTCACTGTCTTTTCACCAGAATTGAGCAAAATCCTAGAATGGAAATGAGGAAGAGGAGGAATCATCTGACTTGACTTAAGAGGGATAGTGAATGCTCACAGTGGCTTTCCTTCACTCCTGCTCTAGCAATCTATCACTAAAGACAGCCTCAGCAACTTAGAGCAGTTTAAACCTTATATTTGGATGCCAACAGAACATACAACTTTTTGATCCTCTTAAATAAGCACAGAAGGAAACAAAAAAGTGATGAGAAATGGGAGAAATGAATCGCATAGCCGTGTCAACTAACATCTGAAACAGTGAAGCTGTGCTGTATCTCCATCACAGGTGTGATGGCTTCTTTGTTTGCATCTACCTAAAAAGTTGGTAGCAGACATGTAAGTAATGAAAGGGTCTTCAAAAAGACTATTTTGTTATAGCAAATTGACCCATAGTTAGGCCACCTCTATAACAGTCATAAACACTCTAAAAGGCAACAAAAATTAGATTATAAAATAATAGGTGCAACACACTGGACCGCAGTGCCCAAGGGCTAACAAGATATCCTTTTTTCCTTACCTAAAATCATTTCCATCCAGTGAGCGAACACACAGCAATAAGACTATTTCTTTGTTCTAGAGAGCCATTAGGAGACAATGGGTGATGTCTTTCCAGCCCTCTTTGTGTTTGAGAAGGATTTCTGCTTCTTCACATTTTGTCCTGGTACATCTTCAGCAAGTATTTACAAAAGAGAAAGCCTGTTGGTCTCAAAACTTCCCTACAATTGCTACTCAGTCCTAAATGAGTTGTCTTTGTAGTTAATCAGCTCTGGCAGTTTGCTTTCCTACAGTTTTTCTTGACTAAAGTTAGTGCAGCTCCTAATGCTCCCATGTAGAGGAAGCAGAATCCTCTTCTAACCTCCTTGGACAGGTTCTAGCAGGTTTACAGTTGCAGTGGGAACAATCTAAATAGTTTTGTAAGCAATATTGTTGGTTTCTGGGAAATGCACTGTCTTTCCCCCATATGCCTTTAGTTATCATGAATAAAAGTGTCGGAGGCAGCACACAAGGTCAAACCATTCACAGGGTGGTTCTGGTTGAACACGGAGCAGAAAGTTAAGCTGTCAGAGATTTGGCAAGTCTTCTTGGCTAGTCTCCTTCACCAGTCATTTCAGAAGGCCCTCACTTATCTCTTCTCTGCTTTCTGTCTCACCGTTTCTTTGAGGGTGACTAAGAACAGTTATGACAGGTTAGATAAGGTTGCTGTCTACATGGTCCTCAAGCTCAACTGAGGATTAAAAAAGAGAAAGAGGAGAATGAAACAATAATGTCTGCCAATTGGAGGTGCTACAAATAAGTTGCATGGAAGCAGCTGAACCCAGGCTGCAGAGATTCAATTTAGACCTAAGAGCACTCAGAAACATGTTGAGTAGTCTCCCAGAGCCATAAATTGTTTTCTCCAGAATGATGCAGGAAAATTGTTTGAGCTCTTAGCCATGGCTGCTTTGGTCCCCTTAGCTAGCACAGAAAGTGTTTTAAATATATTACAAGGGCAAATTGGCATATGCTATACACCTCTACTGACTTTTAAATATCACAATCACTTCCACAAGACCAGTTACATTTCAAGCCAAAGCTTTTATGCAAACACTTCAGAATGTGTGCGTTTAGTGTGGCAAGCATAATGCAATCACTTCATTTGAGAATAGCAATGTAAATCCCTCCCCTTTAAAATGTGTGCTTTATGCACAGAGGGTTCCCATGAATGTTTGTGAAAGGCTTGGTTTCTGAGCACTAACTTATTGAAGAGCAGGCAATTGGAGTCTTGTTGCTTTGTGGCATTTGTAGCTCAATCAGAACTCTAAAATAAGGGGCCAGGGAGATGGCTCGGTCCTTTCTGCACAAGCATTAGGCCTGAGTTTGGATTTCCCCAGTCATATTGGCTCATGCCTGTAATTCAAATGCTTGATGTATAATCACAGGTGGACCTAGGAATTTTCTGGACAGACAGTCTAGCCAATATGGTGAGCTCCTTCCTGGTTCTATCTCAAAAACTAAAAGGACCTATCTCAAAAACGAAGGAGGACAAGAAATTACCCCATATTGACCTCTGACCTTCACACACTCACACACCTACAGGTGAGTATATCTGTGCACACCCACTCTTACACACACCAATGCGTGCGTGCGCACACGCACACACACATACAGAAAGAGAGATTTAAAAGTTCCAAAATAAAGCAAAAACATTGAACATGGTTTCCTGTCCTGTGTATTAAAATAATACATTTATAGAAGATGATCATTACATACTAATAGTGGTCTCTGGGGGTAAAGCATCATGCTTTTGTTTTGCCAGTATAGCTCAGTGTTATGGTAGAATTACCCTTGTTACTCTAATGTCAGTGACTATGAAGTATACCTCTCTTTGATAAACTGAATCCCATAGATACTAATGAAAAATTTCTAAACACCCACTCCTTCAAGATATAGGTAAAGAATTCTAAATTGCTCACTCTGTGTTTCTTACGTAGGCATGTTAAGACATTCGTTTTCATCATGTTAACACTCAAAGTCAACATTAAAATGTCTTCCCAGAATTATTTCTAGGAAAAGCTTAGTACAACTGAAGAGAAAAGGGAAGGATTGTAGGAGCCAGAGGGGTCATAAGCATCACAGGAAAACCCACAGGATCAATTAACCTGGGCTCATAGGGGCTCACAGAGACTGAACCAAAAACCAGGGAGCCTGAATGGCACTGACCTCGTCACCCTGCATATATATCCCAGTTGCTTGCATGCTGGAAGGAGCCAGTTAAAAATGAGCAATATAATATGAATGCTTCTCAAACTATATAAAAAACAACTGAAGAGAAAGGAATATTCCAAATTCCTTCTGTGAGGCTTGGATTACTTTGTTACCAAAACAAGATAATACAAGACATACAAAAGATCCATGTTCCTGATGAACACAGGACACAGAAATTTGAAGGTGGGTTATCCAGGTGAATGCCACACCTTTCTATCATATAAAGCAGTGTTTAGTGAAACAGACATACACGATCATTTTATGTTCTATGGTACATTTATTTCTCAAGACCTCATTTTTCCCAGAATTTGAATAAATAACCATTTTAAGAAGAGACCATCATTTGTTCCGGTATTTTGATAAATTTGCTTGGGGTCTGAGCTAATAACTCTTTTTCAAGGCCAACAATTAGAGTCTACTTCTCATGCAAAGGAGTGAAGTGCTGGATTTCATACAGATCCCTTGGAGGCAGAGGAAAGATTAAGGTGAGAGAGAATCACAGACTCAGAGCAAAAAGGATATTTGTAGCAGGTACTTGAAAGTGAAATACTTTGCAAAAATTGTGGATTTTTTTTCTCAATTTCTTTTATAAATTATTCAATAAATACCATACTTCACACTAGTGTCTTATATGGTAAGTTGTACTTGTAGAGAATATAAAACTGTGCCCAGAATTGATTTATATTTGACAGCAAAATCATAGTAGGACCACATTTAACACAGGCAAATAAAATGGAAAAAATATGGAGCAATTCATATCTCTGCGGAGTTTGGTGGGATGTCCCCTACTTGAGATTTTCTGGGTGGAGGAAAACATGGGGTGGGAGTCCATGGGGAAAACCACAAAGATACAGATTGGCAAGTTGTCTGAGGTCCTGGATGACGCAAAGAGTCCAAAAAATAGGAGGAATAGACAGAAAAGGCTAGAAAAACAAACTCAAATCAAAATTGTCATTTCAAAAGTGGAGTATATGCTCTGCTTTTCCAATAGTTTTAATAGTATATTGCTCTATGAGTTTGGTTCCAGCCCTTCTAGAGGTTTTACTTTGAATATATGCAAAACAGAAAGGATATAAGATGACCATATCTGAGGCAAATAAAATTTCAGAACACCTTCATCTGCTGAAAAGAAAAAAAAAACTTGAAAACACAAAACTCTCTTAAATATCAAGTCTTCATCAGTGCCCTCTTGTTGAAAAAGACAAAAACGTTGAATTCACAGAATCTCTTAACCAACACAAAAACAAACGTTTTCGGTTATCTCTGTTTTCCTGGCAGAGCTGATTGCCACCTGTTACATTCCCACAAAAGAAGTCCTGTTCCTGAGAAAAGTCACCAATTAGTCACTGAAAAAAAGCTTCTGCCTATTGCATGAGGAAGAAACCATGTGGTTTAGTTGATAGACTAAATACTTGTGAATGCCAATCAACCCTTCCCTCCCACAAACTGCTGTTATTGCTAGTACATGCTGAATATGACTTTCTGCACAGGGGTGGAGAGCAGTCTCCTTCACCTTGCAGGCTAGATGGGCAATTATGCATGTCCAATTCTGTAACATTCCTATAAAAGGTATCAAGATTGGTCTCATTATATTTCCATTATTCTTTAACAATTATTGAAACAAAGGACTACCTACCATTGATAGCTCAATGGACCTTGTGTCTCCTTCCTCTGCATTTGTAATGAATTGAATACGTTCTATATTCTCAACAAATCAATTGCCTATTCCCTAATCTACACACTATTGTTCACTTAAAAACAGATGAAACATTTTATTCTTCTGGGCAGGGTGCGATGACACATTGAATGAGTACAAGGTTTTTATGCAAATTATCCGTTAACACCAGTGAAACAGAAAAATATCACTTAAAACCAGTGTTAAATTGGCCAAAAGATTATTATTTTTCCCCACCTTAAATTTAAAGCCCAAGATTATAGGCATACCTGTTTTCCTACATGCCACAAAAAGTTAGGGAAAAGCCCTTCCAGCTACAAGTCTGTCATAAAGAATGTCTTTGACTCTCTTTCCAAACATCAAGGGAAGTGATGTTAGTGCTCCTTTTTCTCTGTGGCCTGCTACAGTGCTTCACAGCTCTGGTAACAGAATTTTGGGATCTGCAACTCACTGAGACTAGAGCCATCCACACATCCTCAGAGAAAGCGAGTGCCAGTGTAGGGGGGTTTCCTCCCACGTTTCATTTTAAATTTCTCTAACTCGTGCTCAAATAGTCTGGGTTTTAGAATCATTTTATTAATGCTTTAATAAAGAATTTAATCAGACCATACCAACTTTCTGGGATATCATTTGATCAACCTGTCAAACCAGATATATCATGGTTAGTTAAGTACTATGGGCTTTGCTTAAAACCCAAACACACTCAAAACAAAACATACCATTCTGGGTTAGATTAACTGCAACAGTGCGAGTAGGTGCCCCAAATAAATGGGAAACAAATGTGGAGATCTGGCATCTTATCAGATCCAAATTTATCTCACACTGGGAATAACACACTGAAAATAATGATAAAGGATCATCTTGAATGTTTGGTTATCTATATGATCATTTATTAAATTCCCTTTATAAGTTTGTTTGAATTGCTATGACAAGACTTGGGAGTATAAAGGGTATAAATATATCCAGAGCTAAGTGGTAGTACTGTATTCAGGAAAATGTCATGCCTGTGGTTCACGGTATGGCAGCATTATTTCACCAGGCTTATCCAACCACAAATCCGGAAGACATTCAGATAGAGCCTTACTTCTCAGTAGCAAAATGTCAGTTCTCATTAGGTATATAATAAAGTATATTACAAGACCTTTTAAATCAGCAACTGTTTTGACATAACCTGATATCAGGATGAACAGCTGTTGCCAAGTAGTGACTCTTAAGGAAAATATAGATGCAATTAATCACCATTGGACAAGGAACATAAGAAATTTTAATATTTAAGAAGCAGCAGACATAAATTCTCTCTATTTGTGAATAATTAGTTAATTGTTTCTTCCATAAATAAGCAAATATCTGAGTATAGTCATGCACATTTTAATAACATGCTTTCAAATTTCTTCTTATAACATTCTATTTTATGAGTTCAATCATAAAATGTCCGTGAAAATGTTGACAGATATTATACACATCACACCCAAGACAAATGATTTTTTAAAAAATAACAGCTGAATATAAATGACATCAACTTCTGAAGCATAGTCTTTAAAAAAAATAGAAAGAAAAGAACACCTTTCTTGATTAATCCCCTTAGCCCTGCATAGGCTCAATACACTTGCATAGATATAGCAAAAGTCATCTTAGCCTCACAAAGTATGAAGGCACAAGTCCCATGAAACATAATAATACGAAGAACTAAAATTAAAAGGGAGAACAGGAAGCCATCACAAGTAACCATCATTCAATCATCTGCATCTGTCCATGTTCGCTAGTACTTGCAATTGCTTTTTACGTGTCTGCATTACAAAAGAAAAAATGTTCTAATTATAAAAATACTGATCAATAAATTCTCTCACACTTTTTTGATTTTCAATTGACACACACATTCTTGTTGACATATGAGCTTTCATTCCTACTCAAGAGACAATCACATGCTTTCAAATTTCTTCTTTCTTCCCTCTAAGGCAGCCTATTATTTATTCGGTAATTTTTGAAAGTGCCTAGTATGTGGGAATCTATGCTTAGCACTCCCATAAAATATATGAATAACTACTTTAATGTATCATTTTATGCATAAAGCTCTGTTTCACATTTTCAATTTCTTAAAGAGAACCTAAAACACATTAATCTGATCTGCACAAATAGCAGTTGTTGAGATGAATATGCAATGTGTGAATTTATTCATTGTGAATAAGATGTGAAGAGTCTAGACCAATATCAACCTGACATTAAGAATGAAGACAAGCTGCACAGATCAAAAGAGAAGCAAGACATCCTTATCAACAAGAAGTACTGGTCTTCCCAAATAGCAACACCATACTGAGGAGATGGAGCTAATTGCCTTCATAAACATAAGGACAGCATGGAACTTGTTACAGCATGGATATGGAATGGCTGTCAAAGGCTCATGTCATAAAGGGTTGCTTTTCATCCTGTGTTGAGAGGTGGTGGGATCTTTACCAACTGGAATCTAATAGAAGGAAATTAGGGCATTGGATATATGCCTTGAAGGGGATAATGGGACCTCATCATTTCTTCTTCTCCTTCCTTCTTCTTCCTCCTCCTCCACCTCCTCCTCCTTCCCCTTTCCTCCTTTTTCTTTTCCTTTTCCTCCTCCTCTTTCTCTTTCTCTTCCTCCTCCTCATCTTTTACTCCCTCCTTCTTCTCCACCAGCTCCTTACCAGCTGCCATCACCATGAAGTCTGCCGTCTTCTTTTCTTTTGAATAGACTTCTCTTCTGCTCCTATGATGTATTTTGTGACCACAGGGTCAAAGTGACAAAGTAACTTTGAATCAAAGCTGAGTTTATGAGCCATGATAACCTTTTCTTACTTTCAGTTTATTTTCTCTGATATTTTGTCCCAGCAATAAAATACTGACTAGAATAATACTTGACAGGAGACAGCACACTAATTATGGCTGTTTTGTTTGGTCTTTTACATTTAGAGTGTCTTGGTACATACAGCCAAAATCCCAATATTAGAAATTTAACTGAAATGAAAATTAATTGATAATTTCTGCAGTCATTGAGTAAGATTGGGTAAGATCTGTATTTTTTCCATAAGTACTAATAGCTTTTTTAAAAAATCTTATTTTGGTGACCTGCCTGCATGACATACTCATGAAAAAATAACACAAAAATCATGGGAATAACGTACTACTATCTAATAGAATTTAAAAGTCCATTTCACAAAATGTAACCAATGGTTGACATTGCTCTGGTTGCCAAAAATCTGAGATTAGATAGGCTATGGATCTAGAGGGAAACCCAATACTATTGATCTACTAAAGGGACAGAGCAATAAAATGACTCCTAGTGACATTCTGCTATATCTATAAGTCAATTTTTCACTCATCCATCATCAGAAAACCTGCTCCAGGAGGTGGTAACTAATTCAGACAGGACAAAGGAAAGCTAGCGAAAGACCCTTGAATACTCCATCCTAAATAGAACATCTTCATAAATCTCTTCCCCTCAGAGCTCAGGGAGCTATGCAGAAAAGACAGAAAGACTGTATGACCCAGCAAGGATGTAAGACACTGAATGAACAGTGCCTCCCAGATACAATAGTGTTGACACATGTATGAGCTCACAGAGACTGTGGCAGCATGGATAGGGCTTGCACAGGACCAAGTGAAATGAGAACCCAGTGCTGAGAGGAGAAACGGACAGAAGTCCCATCCTTAACCCAGAAGCCATCTCCAATTGTCAACTAAATGAAAAATTAGTTTTCTCAAATGAAGCTTCACTGGGTATACACCTCACTGGTATTTTGCCTATATACTATGGTTTCTGATTCTGTGTTTTTATGGTGTGTGTGTGTGTTTCTCTCTTATGCTTTTTTTTCTTATGTTTTTTTTTTTTCATTATATTATCTGCTTTTTTTCTTAAGAGAGAGAGAAAGAAGGTCTGGAGTTGGAAGGGCAGGAAATGGAGAGGATTGGGGGGAAGATGAAGGAGAGGGTGTGGTCAGACTATACCGTATGAAAAAAATACCTTCAATAAAAAATGAAAATAAAATAACCACAATTAATATAACTGCAAATCTGGAACTATTGGACTCTCCTCGACCAAAGAAATTTGACTCACCCTTTCCTATATTTCAGTCAAACCCTTTCTTGTAGTGCATACACTCATGCTCAATATGCCATGCCATGATCATCCAAAGGACAAAAGCCTTGTCTGTGTTACTGGACACCCACATCATATGGAACACATTTGAATGTTCTAAATAATAAGATGAAATTGAGTTTGAGTTTTTAATTATCACAATGGGAAAT